>NC_051181.1:155054521-155327021 GCF_013339695.2 Rhipicephalus sanguineus | reverse complement strand
TAAAAATTTTTTTTTCTGTTGTGTATTCTGTGTTACATAGTTGGTTCTTTGTTACAAGCATTCGCTCCATTGTATGTAATTTCAATACTGTTAACCCCCCCCCCCCCCCCACTAATGATGTAATGCCCAGTTGAAGGTCCTCAAGAATCAATAAATGATGATGATGATGATGATATGTTACAAAAATACCCATCATCCTCTCGGCTAAGGATGAATCCAATCTTTGTCCCAACTGTAACCAGTACATCTGAGCAGTTTCTCGAAAGTTTACTTTTCTGTGCCCTGTAACATCATTGAGGCGTCAAAGTGGGAGTATTCGTCAGAAGCTTGGCCATGTTCAGTGGAAAACGTATAGATAGAATTTAGTTACTATCGCAACCCTCTCAAAACTTCTGCATTTCAGCATAAAATCCATTACACTGCATTTACGCGTTACCAAGGACAAAAAAAAAAAACAACTCAGAGTCCCTAATGCATTCCGCTAAGACTACTCGAAGGCGAAAGCCACCTTCCTTTTCTTCACAGTCGATGTATTGATCCTGCCCCGCCACCCTCCGAAAGCTTTCCGCACTGACTTCAGGATCGGAGGCACTTCACCTGATTTTGCACTGTCTCCGTTATCAGCCCCCATTTGACCAAGTTTCGATGTCATGTGAGGACGTCATGACCATGTGACGTTACCTCACATGATGTCACAGTGAAGACATGATGACGTCATGATGAAGTGCCGAATTTTGGCGATCTCTCACATCATAACGACGTCACAGTGTGACGTCATCACGATAATTTATTTTGCATCGTTCGTGTTGTCTCCGACGCTGCCGGACGCCGACGGTCAATTTTCGCGTTTGATCAGGCATCTAAGGCTTTCGTCTTAACGCTGTGTTTGCGTCATTATAATTAAGAAGTCATTGTGAGAATCTCTTATTCTCCTGCGCTGCTCTATTCTCGTCTATTTTTCTTTCTTTTTCTTCTAAATGATACCTACCCTGATAAGAAAAATATAAACCTCATCGTGCTTTTATTTTGGAATGTCTATTAGCCAGATGTGAATGTACAGACGTAGTCAAGGCACATGTATTCAACTACAATAAAACGAACAATAGTCACCTAGCTAGCTGATATTTCTGTTCCTGTGTTAGATGTACCATTAAGTTCACGTGTACGCTGTAAGAAATGCAGTGCAGAGTGTACTAAAACTGCGTGCATTCGCCTTTTTATTTCTCCTAATACGCACGTGTTTTCTTAACATAACATGAATACGTTACTTTCGCCAGCAAATGGACACTGTATTACGGCAGAGCTGTTAGGTTAGAGGTTGGCCGCGCGTCGCAGATAGAAAATTATGATCATCATGAACCGGCACGCGCTCTCTTCTTCATTGGCGTCTTCTGCTTCGCTCCCAGAACACGTGCTCTGTGTGCCATTTCTCCAGCGTGAGATGCAATAACTCTGATGGGCGAGAACACGACTACAGAGAGAAAGAAATAGAGAAAGAGGACAAAGATAGAGAAGGAGAGCAATACTTGGCGAGAGCAAGCACAGCCATGTATAGTATAGTGTATATCATGGGGTGGGAAAGAGAGAGGTGAGAGGGTAAAAGCCTAGCCGAGCTAGGACCAGCTATGGGCCCACCAGCTCTGCTGTGACCCAGCCTTACGCGACTTAGAGCAAGGTGCGCTAATTCTTGTAACCGTAAACGGGCTGCGCTAAGTGTGGCCGTCGACCAAGTACCTTTATCTATGCAGCCGAAGCAGCAGGTTGTATACAATAAGCTTAGTGCAAGGACCCACCCGTAAACAGCACGCATGTCGGGAACAGGTGTGAGCGTTTCCGCTCTGAATTGCAAGTTGTACAACCTGGAGGAGATTCGCCGCGGGCACGACGGCGTTGGCCAAGGAAAGCCGAGACAAGTCGTGCCGAACCAGTGATTTCTGATTCATGAAAACTGCCACATTTACTCGGTGCCTACAGCGGGCCCGAAACGAAAACTTACGACGAACTGACGGAGCAATAAACCTAGCGGAAAGAGAAATGTAAAAAACAAACGTGTGGCTGAATTATCTCATCTCTCGCACTTCTTGCTAATTAAATAAGATGGAGATGAAATGAGAACTCAAAAGCAGGAAGGTGATGTGCCCAAGGGAACGCTCTAAATTAACGCTTTTATTCGCAAGAAGGTCCAATTCACACAGCTGGGTGCGCCGTCGTACAGTCAGTCCTGTCCACTCAGTAGCATATGTCTCATGTGATCGCACAAGAAGTTAAGTGAATGCGAGCCATGTTTGCTGCTCATCTCTATGGGAAATCGAAAGAGAAAACGCTATACTAAGGAAAATGAAGACATATAAGAGTGAAGAGTTAAGTTGGGGAGATCGGCCGGACAAACAGCAGGCGTGAGGGTCATCACGTTGCATGCATACAGAGTACGTGAAATAATTTGTAACCACAAAATATTAATGAGGAGAAATTCTGCTTGAAGGGCTGTATGCCTTAATAATAACACTACTGAAAAATGATCTCCTCCAGTTTCATACACAGCGTGCAACGCAGTGGCAACTACGCAAGAAGTTCGATTTTCAAAACGCACGTCTCCACGCTTCTAGGGGTCAGCCTTCGTGGTTGAAAAGGCTCGAGCGAGCCCCGCGCGAGTACGTTGGGCTACAACGCCCGAGCAGAGGTGCCCCTACACAGTGTTCTGCATGTGACGCATAGTGAAAGCTGACTTCGTATAAGAAACATCTATCGCACGTAGCAAAAGAAAAACGGCTATGTATCCCGCAGGCGAGGCCTTAGGTACCGCCTTTGCTGCGCCCAACAGGTCCTTATTTTTATGCACAAGTATAGCGCTGCCCAAACAGCCTCCTGATGCGTCAAGGGCACGTACCGTTTTAACGATCAATATTCGGAGGAAACACGGTTCCCGTCAGCATCGCTCCCGTCTGGGTATTTATATTTCCTACACCTCGTTTGCGTTACAGAAGCCATTTTTGTTTGTGTGTTCTGGCGATGCTTTTCCGCTCGACACGTCGCATATTCACGCGCACGCCCGATGGGCGAAGAACGAATTTGTCAGTGTCCTTGACATGCACTGTTTGTTAGAGCCAAAATATAATAATAAACGCTAAGAGATAGAACCATATCCTTCAACGACCGATGGGTTGCGCGACCTCAGGCGCGCCTTGGACTCAACACGAATCAATGTGCTTGCATTGCCTTCTTTTCTGTTATGTTCATGTGGTTTCTACCGAACACAGCAACAAGGATGCACATCAACTGTTGCTCGACTGTTCCAAACAAGACACATACAGACGGCGTCTCGAACAGGAACTACACACACTGGACTTGGAGCTAACATTTTCGCTGGCGAATACACTAGGCCCATGGCCGTCTAAGATGAACCGCAAAGCAATGAAAGCAGGCCCATGGCCGTCTAAGATAAACCGCAAAGCAATGAAAGCGATCCAACGTTTCAGGGGCGAAGCTCCTCTTAGTCTAACCTTGTCACGCGTCCGGCGTCAGGCGTAACCGGCAGTACCTCCCGAACAGTATAATAAATGGCGCTGTCTCATAGAAGTACATACAAACTGCAGTTGAGTGATGATATTCTAGACGGCGCTATACGCAATCTGTGTCGTCATCACCATTTTTCGTCGCATTTCCTAGGTGGCGTTGGTCCAATAGAAGTGTGTGAATTAGTGCGCTTGTGTGAATCGCCACTAGATGGCATATATATATATATATATATATATATATATATATATATATATATATATATATATATATATATATATATGTAGTGTTTGTCACGTCTTTGATGATGTACTGGGCTATCGCTTTGATTACTGCTGGGCGAAACCACTGAACATTTCACGGTGTAACCATGATTGCTTCAGGAGCTTCGCCCAAGCTCTTCATCATTCACCCGTGGATATGCTGTGATCTTTAGGGGCGAAGCTCCTTAAGGCGGCACCCGTTCGTCCCTCGTAGTAGTGCGTAACCAGTCGTAACGCTAGTACCAGATCTTGACCTCCAAGGTGGTGCCGGTGGGAGATCTTTCCTGTGCGTTGTTGAACAATAAAAAATTCGCAGCGTGCGCGTTAACTAAAAGCCGAATTCTTCTGTCTCTCATTCCCATTAGCAGCCATTGTTTACCTCCAAGGTAGTGCCTGGTGAGATTTCTCCTGTGCGTGATTAAACAATAAAAATTTTGTTCAAAACGCCGTTGATTGATGAAATAAACCAACGAAAGACGCCAGATGTTTCTAAAGCAAAACAAAAAGACGCCAGCTGCTTAACGAAAGACGCCAGATGTTTTCTAAAGCAATGGTTTTCTAAACAATGAAAATTCGCAGCGTACATGTAAAATTAAAGTGAGCTGCAAGTCGTCATAACTCATCGAACCTTTAGTATAAACGCGCCCGATCTCACGTCGGTGATGATGTACTGGGCAGAATTCACGGAAGATTCACGGTTTACCGATGAACCTCCACAGCTTCGCCCACTCATCATCATTCACTCCGTGGATATGCTGTGATTTTTTTTTAATGCGAAGCATTTCTTAGCGAACCCTAGCCACTTTGAGCGTATCTATCTATCTATCTATCTATCTATCTATCTATCTATCTATCTATCTATCTATCTATCTATCTATCTATCTATCTATCTATCTATCTATCTATCTATCTATCTATCTATCTATCTATCTATCTATCTATCTATCTATCTATCTATCTATCTATCTATCTATCTATCTATCTATCTATCTATCTATCTATCTATCTATCTATCTATCTATCTATCTATCTATCTATCTATCTATCTATCGAGCCTCCTACGTCTGGGTGCTCTCGTGCTGACTGTATACCAAAATTGACATGGGAGAGTAATAGCGTTTGACAAATATGACTGTCTGGTCATGACGTGAATAACGTGAAAATGTAGTCACGTACGTCAATAAATCCTTTCCTCCAGACACGTGTGGCACACACACGTATACCACGGGCCATGGTAAGCGGGTATGTGCCACAGGTGATTGAGAGTATATGTCTTCCCAGGAACGGCGAGAACAGACATTGGCCATTTAAATGTGAGAGCGTAAAGACCGACATCGCCAGCGTTGACCCGATGAATGCAAAAAATAAAAATCAGGATCCCAGCAGGAATCGAACCCAAGAATTCTGCGTGGCAGTCAGGTGTTCTAACACAGAGCCACGCCAAGACTTAAAACGGTTTCAGAAAAACACCCTTTCTCAGTGTAATGTCGGTGCAACGTCAATTGTGGTTGCGGTTCTGGCTATAGAATTTCATAGCAAAGCAATAAACATTACACATGTGCTCCTGTGATACAGACGTCATGCCGCATTAACGTTAGCTGTCGTTCCAGTTTTGGCTCCTCTTTTACAGAAATCTAATAAACATTACAATTGTATTGCTATGACTAAAACGCGTTCTTGGGCTAGTTGGTGCATGGTCTGACAAAAATTTGGAGGCACAAAGGAACAAGGACAAGACCAGTCCTGTCATTTCTTGTCCTTGTTCCTTTGTGCCTCCAAATTTTTGTCAGTATTGCTATGTTCATGCAAGCTATATTCAAGCGTTGCTCGACCCCGGAGGAATGCGCTAACGAAAGTTACGTATGACATTCACATCATCGCCCCGTAAACTGCCTTCGTTTCGATAATACTGACGTCAGTGCTCTAAATTGAGTGCGGACGTTATGCCAGACAATAAGTTACCCTTTAAACGCCAGTGTAATCGACGTGCCTGGTAAAGCCACGATGTGCGCATAACTACTACGCTTACAAAAACACGTCGACCTTCCTAGTAACACTCTGCTAAGAGCAAAAAAATGCAGCATGAACAACTACTTGCCGATTGCTTCCCATGAAACCGATTCCCACAAGGCGTGGGAGCTGCCGAACTTTTGTGAAAACACCATTATTTGTGATGAATATTGAGCGGACTATATTGAAAGTGTGCACCGCGACTGTATATGTGTGCTCTTTTCAAACAACAGTTCTTGAACTTGCCAAATGTAGGACTGTGTATACCTGTATATTATTTTTGTTTCTTCATTTTTATATTCTAACAACCAGGTGGAAATGAGTAGCCGTCACCAAGCAATGGTTACAACGAATCCTTCATTTATTTTTTATTTCAATCAAAAAAGACGCAAGAATGCATTTGAAGCCAAGATGGCCCTGAGTACGTCACGCATCAATGTCATGCTTCAAGCCTGGACACAGCAATGACTCCAGTTTAGCTTGTCGTGAGAATAAAAATCAACGAACGTTAGCATTTCAGTAACTGTAATAAAAAGAAAAAGCTAGTGCCGCTTTAAATTTCTGCATTTGTAAGTCAAGAAATGGAACCTTGTAACCTGTGTAAAGTTACTGCACTAGTACTTCAAATTATGTCCTTGAAATTATGTTTTTACATATACATGCCTTTTTCATTAAACTCAGAGATTGGGCCAGTTGGCGTTTCGTGACGAAAATTCTAAGCATGAAAACAAGAGAAAAAAAAGATAAAGGACACCTTAATGAATACAAATATGCACTTGCCAAAGCATTGCCTCGTGTTGATAACATCAATTTCTGTTTTTGTCAAATACATTATTCTTTTTAGATATCTTGTATGAGACGAGGAGCACATGACGCTGTATTTTAGACCACAGCATACTTCAAGTGTTTAGGATTCCCCCGTACTTCGCGGATTGTTACATTTCTAGCACGTATAGTACTTTGGCTTACTTTCAAAAAAAAAGAAAGAGTACAAGAAAAGTTGGGCGCTCATCGATATTAAACTTCTGTTCCCGACTCAGTGCAAGGAAAAAAAAGGACCCTCCCCCCCCCCCCTCACCCCCCCCCCCCAGGCACTCTTTAGGCAGCGGTAACACGTCAGGGGTGCTTCTTCGCTTTTTTATTGCTTTACGTTATGTATTTAAATAAACAACTCAACGAAAAACGCGTCATTGTTCCTGAGCACAGCAGTGTGATACTGTATTGATTCTCAGTCTTACATGCACCGTCGACGCATCTGCCTAACCTCGGAGAACACGTAAAAAAAGGGACTCTGCGCTCGCGAAGTGGACCTATAGAGTAGTTAAAGAGCCTTGCTGCGCTACGCAGTCCATGCATCACATGTTTATGAAGAAACCATTTTAGCTCCCTCAAATTGTAACCGGATCAATCCACAAGAATATAATGCTCGATGATAGGCTCTTTTTTAGCGATATCTCTGAATCCTCCATCACCAATGTGCATGTGCACCAATGCTTGAATCACAGGCATCGGTTACGCGGGAAGTATACGGGGCACCCGTATGTACGAGTACCATGGCCCACCTTTATTCAAATATGTCCTAATGTGACACCTGGTATTAGGAGGTATTAGGATATAAGGTATTAGGATTTGTGTCTTGACGTTGTTTCTAACGAGCGGATGACCTTTGTGGGAAGCCTGTTTTGATGGCTGAAAATAATCTTGACAAGCTGAAGCTCTTTACATCGGATCCGAAGCTCTGAACAAGCGTGTTCGTTGAATCCGCCACCGTGGCCAACGCAGTTAGGCGCTGTAATCAGAACTTTGAAATTGCGAGGTCGTGGCGAGCCTGAGGAAGTCTTAAATATTGACCTAATGAAGTAACTGGGTGCTATAAAGATCTAGTTTAAAAAAAAAAATTACACCATCTCCCGCTAAAGGGGACCATGAGGCGATGCGAAGCCGGAGCACTTGCACGATCGCGTTCCGTTGGCGTTCGTTGGGCATGCTACCGACCTCGCGTCGTGGAACGCGAAGAGGGACGCTACGCGCGTCGTATCTTCCATCTAGCCTGGCCGTTAATTCTCACAGGGCGAGCGGGGAACGCGGTCGACAGGCGGGCGAGAAGGGGGCAGCGTAGGAGAGGAGAGAGAAGGGGAGGGGACGCGCATGCGCTCGAGCTCATCGCGGCGTTGCGCAGGAGAGAATTTCGGCATGTCTAGCCCGCGTTTCAGAGGAAGAGTGGAAAGGGGATTGGGAGAGGGGTATGGGAGAGGGGAAGTGGAGAGGGAAAGTGGAGAGGGAAAGTGGGGAGGGGAAGGGGAGAGGGAAAGTGGAGAGGGGAAGGGGAGAGGGGGAGTGGAGAGGAGGTGTGTGGAGAGGGTATGCGCATGCGCAGTAAGGGTGGTCACGCCGCACACCACCACCACCACCACCGCCGGATTGAGCTCGACCTTAAAGGGCCCCTCACCAGGTTTGTCAATTTTGAGCTAACGAGCGCAATGCTTACACTGGGCGTTTACGATCACGTCTTCCAAAATTTGCAACGCTACCCGCCGCGGAAATGGGTCAAATTTCAAGCTGAACGCTGCTTGCCCTTCCTCTCGCAGGCGCGCGCTTTAGAGAATGAGGGGATGACGTACATGAGAAAATGGCCCTACGTATATGGTAGTGCTGTGACGTCGCTCCTCTACGTAGACGACTGTACTCTGACGTCGCCAACCGTAGCACGTGACACTGCGATAATTGTTTGACACGACATGTATAGTTTGTGTAATTTGTTGCTTGAATAGATTAATAAAACTTGAGAGAAATAATGAGACACACAAAGGGAATGTGTGCGTCTCTTTCATTTTTTTTTCGTGAATTGCAGCGAGATGCGGGGCTAATGTGCCTCCCTTTCTCCTGCGTTCGTGTGCCCGCGGTTAGCGCATCGAGCAGACGCCAGCCCTGGAAACGAAAGTAATGTTCTGGCGCGTTCGAGCACTCATTATGCTCATTTATTCTACCGCGTCCAAATAAACGTCAGTGCGGCACTGGCTCATACTGCCACTCTCGTGCCCGTACAAATGTCTCAACTTTCGTGCCCGTCTCGCAGAAACAGGCAGTACACCACAGAGAACGCCGACAAAACGCCCACGGCCGCTACATAAAAAAAAAAATGGTAGCGGCCGTGCAACGCCGCTCGCGTGCTCGGGCTGGCTCGGGCTCGTCATGCGCACGTGACCATGCATGCGCACGACGTGTTCAAGGGTGCAATCGCGGAACGATGCCATTTCCGATTCTATGCCATATTCTATGCTATTCTTATCATCCACCACTCGCGGCTGGCTGATCGCGTTGATAACGCGGACGGACCGTCGTTCTGACCAATGGCCAAGCGCGAAATGCACGAAAAGCATTGGAATAAAAAATAGAATCGTTCCGCGATAGGACCCCAAGCGTATGTGTCAAGTGAAGAGGGCAGGGAAGGGATTTGGCTTGCTAAGGCTACACGGGGCGAGTGGCAAGGGTTTGAAACTCGCCTCCTCGCATCATGGTTTCGCGCCGCTACAAATTATTGTTTTTCTCAGCTCGTAATGAACCGATTTGAAAAATTCTTGCGGCATACTGCTCTTCATTCGGCACACAACAACTTCCAGCGTCTAACTAAAATTTGCTATATGGCCTGGTGAGGGCCCTTTAAGATACTTCGCATCTAAAAGAAAACACTAGTTAATGTAAAAGCGAGACTACTGCTCGCATAAGCGCCTGTTCGAACCACCATTCGGCACACATCAGTGACTTCTCAGCGCTTCAACAGCGCGCCGCGGGCCACCTTCACAAGTAAATTATATATATATATATATATATGACATGTCTCGCTTGAAGACAACGACAATGAAGTGCGCGCGCGATACTGGCGCTGTGGCACGAGCGTCATTCGGGTGTCGAACGTTAGCCATTTTGTGACTCCAACGCCTAAGCTGCGCTTTTTAATGTGTTCATGTTTCCTTGCATAAAATAAATCGTCGTACAGCCACAAGTGGCTGTACAGACGTAACAGTTGGCGACGAGGAAGACTCTGGACTCGCCGGCACTTCACCGACGTCAAGGAACGGAACGAGATGGCGACGCCTGACTTTGGTCGGCTACCCGAATTCAGCGGCAGCTCCGGCTCCTGGAGATCCTGGTATGGGAGGCTACAGTTCTTCGAGGCTAACGACATTACGGACGCTTCCAAGAAACGTGCTCATCTGCTAACGTTATGCGGGGAACAGACTTACGACGTCGTCTGCGCCCTCGTTCAACCCAAGCAGCCCAACCAAGTGAGCTACGATGACATAGTCGAGGTGCTCAAGGCGCACTTTGATCCACAGCCGTCTGAGGTCTTCTGCAGGGCACGCTTCCAACGTCGTGACCAACGGCATGACGAAACGGTCAGTGATTACGTAACAGCGCTCAAGAAGCTAGCAGCAGATTGCAATTTTGGAACAAGCGTAGACGCTGCGGCGAATCCAACAATGCTGCCTCTTGATGTAATGCTGCGTGATCGTTTCGTTTGCGGTCTTCGGAACGAGCAGGTCCAGCAACGGCTGTTCGCAGAAAAGGACTTGACATTCAAGAGAGCCTTTGACATTGCACTGTGAGCTGAAAACGCCGTCGAAGATCAGAAAAACGTGAAAACGAAATTCAAAGAGATTCGCGAAGCCTGCACAAGTATCTGCAAGACAGAAAATCAACGTCACTCGAGTGCCTCTGCCCAAAAGAAGAAACAACACTGTTGGCGTTGTGACGCGCAGCATAGTCCGGACACTTGCAAGTTTCAGACAGCTTCCTGCAACTACTGCAAGAAACGCGGACACATTGAAAAGGCCTGCCTGAAAAAGCGGAAAGAGGCAAGAACAAACAAGAACAACAACATCGAATATCCCCGACAAGGAACTTCGACAGTGGCCTCAGCACCAGTCACGACTCAGCAGTATTCACCAGACGTGGCACTTTACGAGCTCAACACCTTACATGGGAACCATCGTTAAAGGCGCAACACCACACAACACAAGAGAAGACCAGACGAGCACAGGCGCAAACTAACAACTCTCTAGGCTTCGCCACAGCGCCAAGGATCCACCTAAGGTTGTAGCTCCACCAGAATTCCGTAATTCGCATGGCTTCCCGTTTAAGAGTGTGGAACTGCCTTTCCACCACACCTCCAGGGTACCGAGTAAAGGTAGCCACCCTAAGCCAGTCGAAGTATAAACGCACTTGCCGCCAAAGTTCGGATCGTAAAATTTTAACCAGTCTTTTCACATGTCCCCACGAAGGCGCAACAGGTCCAAACAGGGCACTTACTTCCGGAGGGGTGATGCTCTTCCTAATGCAGAATCCAAGGTACCTTGAACGGCAGATCGCTGCGACGATGTTGGCCAGGAGCCAGTTGACATCATGAGAGTTGTTAGTTTGCGCCTGTGCTCGTCTGGTCTTCTCTTGTGTTGTGTGGTGTTGCGCCTTTAACGATGGTTCCCATGTCTGAACACCAACTAGCCCAACAGTCAACTCTCTTAAACTCTCTTCAACACCTTAATCGACGCGTCCAGCACGCAGAAGCTCATGACTCAACTACGCATACATGGCAAGACCTTGGAGTTCGAAGTCGACTCGGGTGCAGCCTGCACACTCATCAGTGAGGCCACGTTCAAAGCTACGTGGACAGATGACCCACCACAGCTTCAAACGGATAACATTCTCCTACGCACATGGTCAGGCCAGTCCCTCCGAGTTCTCGGATGTGCAACGGTGGATGTAGAGCACAAGAACAAGAATTTCACACTACCGCTTGTTGTCATCAAAGGAGCAGGTTGTAACCTGCTCGGACGAAACTGGTTTCCTCATCTGGGCATACAGATCACGGGCATCGATGACGTATCAGACGACAAACTTGTTTCGAAGCTTCTAGACAAGTACCAGTCTGTGTTCAACGAGGACATCTCAGGACACGTCGGTCCTGCGGTACAACTTGAACTCGTGGAAGGAGCGAAACCAAACTTCCTAAAAGCTCGACCAGTTCCTTTCGCGCTGCGGTCAGCTGTAGAAGCTGAATTGGATCGACTGCAAAGTCAAGGCATAATCGAGCCTGCGCAGCATTCGGATTGGGCAACGCCTCTCGTACTTGTTCGAAAGAAAAACGGCTCGTTGCGAATATGTGGCGACTACCGTTGCACTGTGAACCAGGTATCGAAGAAGGCCGACTACCCACTTCCAATAACTGATGAAGTCCTTAGCCACTTGAGAGGAGGCAAGGTATTCAGCACCCTGGATTTGGCACAAGCTTACCAGCAACTTCACGTAACGCCAGAGACAGCAGAGATATTGACCCTGAACACGCTGAAAGGGCTTTACAAGGTCAAACGATTGCCTTTCGGAATCTCTGCAGCTCCAGCCATTTTTCAACGCTTTATGGAGACTATGCTGTCTGGCATCACAGGCGTTTGCGCATACCTAGATGACGTGATCATCAGTGGAAAAGACGCCACGGAACACGCCGAGAGACTGGAAGTTCTGAAGAGGCTACGCAATTGCAACCTTCGTCTCGGCAAAAACAAGTGCTGTTTTGCAGTGCGAGAAGTTTCTTTTCTGGGACACCGAATTGACGAGACAGGCGTCCACACCAACGAGGAGAAAGTTCGAGCAATAACGGAGGCTCCAGCACCAAACTGCAAGCAAGCACTTCAATCATTCCTTGGAATGCTGGCTTTCTACGACAGGTTCTTGAAGAACAGGGCAACAATTGCCAGCTGTCTCTACCAGCTTCTTCAGAAAGACGCCACGTGGAGATGGAAGACCAAGCATCAAGAAGCATTCGATAAACTGAAGAGATTGCTTCTCAGTCAGACCGTACTGGCACACTACGACGAACAGAAGGAGCTTCTCGTCTCATGCGACGCTTCACCGTATGGCATAGGAGCTGTTCTGTCTCAACGTGATGACCAGAATAGAGAGGCGCCAATCGCTTTCGCATCTCGGACGCTAGGGACAGCGGAACAGTTGGACAGAGAAGGCCTTGCCGTAGTGTTTGTTGCACACAAGTTCCACAAGTATATTGCGGGAAGAAAGGTGACTTTCGTCACGGATCATCAACCGCTTCTCGGCATACTGGGTCCAGGGAAGCCAACGGCTCAAGTCCTCTCACCACGCATGACCAGATGGTGCATCAAGTTGTCGGCCTATGACTACAACATCGTCTACAGGCATGGCAAGAACCATCAAAACGCGGATGCATTGAGCCGATTGCCACTACCAGAACGTCTCGATGAACCCTGGCCACCAGGCGACGTACTATTGTTCGAAGCTTTGTCGAGACCTCCGTTCACTGCTACAGAGATAGCACGTCTGACACAAGAAGACAGCATCCTGCAGAGGTTGTACAAGGCAGTGCAGGATGGCACAGTGGAGAAACTCACTGGAGATGAGTTCGCTCCTTACCGACGACGAGCGACCGCACTAGCATTTCATCGCGAGTGCCTCACGCTTGGATCACGGGTGATCATACCGAGCTCAGCACGATTCCACGTTCTGGCACTTCTGCACGCTGGTCACCGAGGCATGGTAGCCATGAAGAAGTGCGCAAGGAGCTACGTATGGTGGCCCGGAATCGACAAGGTGATCGAAGAAACGGTGCGACAGTGCCGTGAATGCCTCTCAACGCAGAAGAGCCCACCCAAAGCTCCTATTCCCTCCTGGGACCGTCCCAAGACACCATGGCACACGGTGCACGTTGACTTCGCGGGGCCACTACTCGGGCGCACCTACTTGGTTGTTGTGGATGCACACACAAAGTGGGTGGAAGTCCGGCACGTGACGCAAGCAACATCCGCGGTTGTTATCGATGTGCTACGAAGCATCTTTGCTACGTTTGGCATTCCCCGAAAGGTCGTCTCCGATAATGGAATAGCCTTTATTTCCAACGAGATAAGGCAGTTCTATACGGCAAATGGCATACAGGCTACAACATCACCAGCTTACCATCCTGCCACAAACGGCCAGGCAGAACGCTATGTGGCAGAGCTGAAAAGAGCACTCCTGAGAGAAACAGACAAGTCCATACAGTGCCGACTTGCAAGATTCCTGTATCGGCAGCACACAACCATTCACACTGCGACAGGAATGTCTCCGGCGAGAGCGATGTTTCGACGAGAGCTTCTATGTCCACTAGATCTTCTAAAGCGGGAGACTGATATACCAATTCCTGAGAGTCAGGAGACATTGAAGAAATCCCGTCGTTTCGCAGTAGGAGAGAAAGTGCTCATCCGACAGTTTTTGAAAAAGCCAGATTGGATTGAAGGCAAAATACTGCGCCGCGTCGGACCACGATCCTGGCTTGTAAAAAGCAACCACGGAAAGGTTCGGCGTCACCTCAACCATATGAGGAAAACGAGCCACACCGGACACACAACTCAATCACCGACAGATTGGAGCGTAGCAGATGATTTCTCGGACACAACGTCAGAAGAGACGCCGTCAAGTTCTGCTGATCAACGGCCTGACTCGCTCAACATGCAAGACAAGACTCCCTCGCAACCGTCGACCTCGACGTCACAAGCAGGAACCACCCGGCAACTGCGACCACCAGAGGTTAGGCGGCCTCCAGACCGCTATGGAGACTTCGTCTAAGGGGGGAAGAATTGGCATGTCTCGCTTGAAGACAACGACGATGAAGTGCGCGCGCGATACACTGGCGCTGTGGCACGAGCGTCATTCGGGTGTCGAACGTTAGCCATTTTGTGACTCCAACGCCTAAGCTGCGCTTTTTAATGTGTTCATGTTTCCTTGCATAAAATAAATCGTCTCGTACAGCCACAAGTGGCTGTACAGACGTAACAATATATATATATATATATATATATATATATATATGAAAGCTAAGCTGTCTTATTAATCAAGCCATTCTGAACTCTTAGATTAGATCACACTCGCGTTCTTTGATGTTGCACTGAACTCTACAAAGCAGTTGGCGCGGCACGTCGTTTTTGTACTCAGTCGACGCAATAACAGAATCGACTTGGCAGGTCGAAATTCTCGTGAAGTGGCGACTACTTCTAACGAGCTTTCGTTACACGCCATATACCGCTGGGATTGTGCTATCCCTGTGGCACTGAACTCGGCAAAGAAGAAAGGCCCGGATGTCGAAATCCCAGCACGGTGGTACTCTGTTGTTCTTTCCTTTGCTACTTGAGTCTCTCCTAACTGGGGTGATGGCCAGAATTTCTAGCGTGCGTTCCGGTTGGTCTTCCGTGTGCCTCTTCTGTATATAGCTGTATAGATGAGTATACTCCCGATGAAAGAACAAAAGTGCATGGATGCATCCAACCGAATGACAGAAAAATTTCCGAAGTACGTGCATTAGGTAACTTGCTTTCCTTCTCGTCTGACCCCGAAGGTACAAAACTGTGATGAAATTGAGATTAAGGGACGGTTACGGTGGAACAGCAAACCTTTCATACTTCACATTTCTCCGTAACTTTAATTTCGCAGTAGTTTTTTCCACTTGGAAAAATCTTAGCTAAATCTATCCATACGCAATTCGCGTGCGTGAGTGCGTGTGCGCATGTGACATATCTAATAACGTATGAAAAATAATACATTTGAAGCATTATTTCTGAATTAAAGGGCTGTTAAGTAAGTAGGAATATTTCGTTTCACCGTTGCTTTTTTAAAAATTTGCAATGCTTCGTACTGTGCATGGCGATCATATGAATTGACAATACAATATGCTAGGTGAGCTTGTTTTTAACATCCATATTTATAGCGCGTATGACGGCACAGATAAAAAGGCACACGAGACACGCTGATGTGCGTCTCGTGTGCTTTCTCTGTGTCATCGTACGTGCTGTAAATAAGGCAGTTATGTATTAAAACACTCATTTCTCTCTTGGTATTCCTTGCACACTCGTTCAATGATATTTCCTACGCAAGCGCACTTTCAATCCTCAGATGTATTCAACTGCAATCCAAGCGTTACAGACGGAGAAAAAAACGTTTGGTGATTGAGCCGTTTTCTAATATTTCACAATTCAGATAAGCTTCGCTCCAAGAACACGTTCTGTACAAGTACGTGCATCGTCACATCCGCACAGAATCCCATTCCCCGGTGGTTCTCGAGGTGATTAATCTGGACTAGCAGCTACTATGGCATGCTATTCCTTTGGCTTTAATAGAAAATGTGGTGCGCTGTCAGGATATAAATGCTGAACCAATTCACTTCCTCAAACGCTGAGATCAAGATGCGCAGTCATGCCAAGCGTATCGGAAAAGGAATTGGACAAATCTGGTCATGCTAGAAAAGAGATTCAACCCACCAAGAAGGAACGACTTTAGAGGGAGCTCATATGTCAGAAAGCTACTGCACCTGATTGTTTTCGCAGGAACAAAGAAGACAAGAAAAAAAGTCGTGAACGTTTAACGTATAGAGCAGCTGCCTCATACATTTACTCGTCTATTACTTCAAGAACACGAAGGGAACAAATAGACATAAAGAAATTTTGTTGCAGTGATGCAGCATAACCTAATGATAAGAAATGCAGAATTTTTTTCTTGTATTCCCACAAGAAGCTGGATGGGAATATGATTCACCGGTATAGTTTCTTTGTCTATGCACGCCTTCCAACGTGGCACAAATCAATAACGGCACACAACGGTCCTAAACAGGAGCAATACGTTAAGAAAAAATGAAAGAAAGCGCAAGAGTAAGAAAAACAGCCAAGATTAAGCCCACTTCTTCGACATCGATTGAGGCAAGGGGAAAGCAATCTGCTGCAGAAACCTGGCGGCATCGGTGAATAGCATGACTTTTTATATTTGCTATTCTTTTTGCGAAGCACTTTTGGGACGAATCCTCTCGTTTCTTCGTATATTTCGGCCTGGTTGGCATATTTTATTTTCGACAGATAATGTAGAGGCAATGAGTACACCTTCGTTTTATATTGCCTATTAACAGATCACAACACGAAATCTGCCCATATAACGTTGGCTCGTACGTACAGTCAACCATAAAAGTTTACGGACCATGCGAGCGCGTGCCAAACGGCCTGTCCGCGCCACCTAGCGGTGCGACACCAACCGTCGACCGCAGCGCTAGGCTGGGAACGGGCACTCTTGATATTCACTGGTATATCAATTTGCTACTGACGCGCAGCACATTGTTAGTTCGTTGCTTTAACGCAAAGCGCTTATCTGCACTATGAGCGTCGCGCTTCTACTTTGATAGCACAATCAAAGCTATCACGGCGTGCTCACGGCGTGCTCACGGCGTGCTCACGGCGTGCTATCACGGGTGGGTAGATATCACATTGCGAGAAAAATTGCGAGTGATAATAGTTATGCTCATTGACTGCGCTCGAGACACAAACACGTAGCCACGGCTGCCGAAGAGCGCGTCGCATTAGAAAGTGATAGGTGGAAAATATTCGTGCCGAGTGGGAAAATTGCCAGGCCATCGATTAATGGATGCGTCTCGGGAGTAGCGCTGCTGTCGATCGCTGCTGACGTAGCGGAAATGTCGCGAACAGGCTCTTGACCACGCGCTCGCGTGGTCCGTAAACTTTTGTGGTTGACTGTACATCTTAGTCGCAAATACCTCATAGTGAAATAGCACGCGGCATTCTACTTCCAGCATGTCGCATTCGAACGATAACGACGCTCCTCAAGGTGTAGGTGCATTATTGCTCTAACCTCAGGTATGAAGTCTATAAAACCTTTTAATTCATTTAGGTGTGTTTCAACTTCATCTGTGCATTCACCTTTTATCGTCATTGTTCTGTTAGCAAACAAGATCAACATTCGCGGCCTCTGAAAGCCGTGGCAACGAAATCTCAATTTGTGAATCTGCCTCACATGGGCGTTTCCATTTCGGCATGGACGCGAATGGTGCAGGGTATTAGCACTCCACGTGATTAAAGACGTAATTGTTAAGTGTGGTCGAGCCTCTGGCCACTCTTGCTGACGCAACGAATATATTACCGCCAATGAATCCTGTTGAATAGAACGTCTCTGAGCTCCTCAAAACGTTTCCAATGGCCTCAATAAATCCATGATCTCATTATGCACGGTCCGCCTGGTTGGGCCAGGAGTGCCTGAACAAGGCGTTATGTCCACGAAGCGATTGGATACATGGCACAACACAAAGATAACCAATTTCTGGCGCATTGACCAGCTTTACGGCCTAGTTACGCAAACAGAGTAATCTCTTGGAGCTTTGAAAAACTTGTAAGCAAACAGAGTAATTCCCAGAATTCTATAGTCAGGTGAACGTCAGGCGTCATATACTTGGTCACTAATTTCCCGATATAGTAGCATGAATCATCATCTAGTCCTGCCAAAGAGATGGGTTTACCAAGGTGCCGAGGTTCGTCCCGCTGTGTTAAGATATGACTTTCTTTAATCTTTATAAAACGTTATTACCGAATAACACACGCAGATATGAAAAGCATACCTTGTGCTGACACGGGGCGCGTACTTGAACAGAAATTTGAATATAGTAGTTTTTTCACCACAACTTCACAATAGAAGGTTGTTTGAGGTGGAGGAAGGGCTGTACAGCTAGTCTTCCCCTAAGCTTCCGACAAGGCAAAAGTGTAAGGGAAGATGGGGGCTGGGAGTGATAAGAAGTCTCTGAAGTGTCTCCGGAGCCATTGTTTCGACACGGAGACTTTGCACGCGAAGCAACTTCTCCATGTGTTCTGTATTCTGTACTTGTCGATTTCAGTGTATCGCACCTTGCCTCTCCTTTCTACCCTTAAAGCATTTGCTTCTTTATAAGGTAGCAAACGGGCCGTGCATCTCACTGAGCTCCCTATCTACAACAGTTTGTCTTCTGTCTCTCTCTCTTTAGGTAACGAATCCCAATCTTAAAGATGTGCTACAAAGGAAGTTAAAGAGCATACACGTTGCGACCAGTTGCAGCAACGAGCAGATCAGGAACAGTCGTAAAGGTTACACGCGCGGTGCTAAAGAAAAAAGTCCGGTGATCTCGATGGCTGTTAGCTGTCAACGCTAAGCTTCTTCAGAGTGTGCTGGCCAGGTACGTGGCTTGGGTTACTCGGACTGCGAGAACTAAAACAAGGCGGAGAAACCAGAAGAAAGTGAACAAAATGAAAAAAGATCGACGACAACAACCGAACCTCAGAGGCCGTCTGATGAAAGAAAAGGAAAAAAGTAGGTGTAGCCACCTGTTTTTATTACACGCTCAGCCTGTTTTTATTTTCGTGATATTCTGCAGGAAAACAAAGCTCGGATTAGGTGTGGCGTGTGTGGCCGCTGATACAATCCGATGAAAGCCTGCGGCGACTCACGGAGAATAATTTGCTAAGAGGTACTGACTGGTAGGAAAGCGCAGCGGATATCAGAGCCGATTGTCTGCGTTTTTTGACGGTGTGTGGTTGCAGTAGACAACATGGGGGTAAAATGTAATTACATTCGAAGGTTCTTGTAGGTATACGTGAAGAGGTACACCTTTGAGTCTTGAGAACCGGTTGGTTGCCATGGTTATGATATAGCGCCCTTTTAAAAACCCTGAAGTAGCTACTGAGTAGCAATCATGTACGCTATTTCCTCAGAACAAAGCACAAAGTACAGCGTTTAAGGTGTCTGGAAAGATGAAGAGAAGCAGAAGGCTGCTAGAGGTACAATGTAGCACTTGGCTCAGCTAGCACTTGGCTCAACGTTTCGACAAGCGAGCTTGTCGATACGTTGGCTACAGGGACACCCCGTGTTCACGAGTTTTCTATCTTTCCAAGCTTCCAACTTTCCCTGGACTTCTACCCTATTTGTTGCAGCTAAGTTGCATAAACACTGGTTAACCTTATCTAGAATGCATAGTAGCTGCTTTAGGCTACTTTAAGCAAAACTACAACTACGTACGCATCTATGTTATTCAAGTCTTGTTCATAACTAAAGCTTCCTGTGTGCTACAGTCAGAATGAAAGAGTTATTGTCGGCATAGTTCATGAAGAAACGCGGACCACAAATGAAATGGTTTAGCAACCTTATGAAGTTTGATATGATCGCTTTCGAATTGGCCGCTCATCTTACTCCGAGAAGTCAGGTTCACAATCATTCAGTGACAATCGGTGAGAATCAGAGAAGATCATTGCAGAACCAAACGTAGTAGAGCCTAAACCTGCATGACGAAGAACTAGGTTTACAGTTGTGTTTCAACTGTGCCTTAAGGTAGCTCTTTTAAAAAAATCGTTATTCTAATTTCTTCACCTACGTTCCCATATTCATTCCACACAACTTTCCCAAAATCACAGCGAGCTTGCACCGTTGCTTGTTTTCTGCTTTCCCCGGTAAAGTTTGACGGTTATTTTGTTAGCCCTTATGAGATCGTCACATCGACGTCCGTCACAAACAGCCTCATCTGCCATGCACTTACTGTCAGTATATTTTTACCAACCTACTTCCCTAGCCCAAACCACTACGCCAGTATTGAACCTTTGAGTTGTTTTAATCACCAAATGATGGGTAAAGAAATAAAGAAACAGAGGTTAGAAAAAAAAATCAAACGTATCCTCTTTTCGCGAAACGTGGCATCTGCACAAGTTGCCGAAACGACACAAACGTCGGTGAAAGGGGCAGGAAAGCAGAGGGACAAACTTTGGTCCACGAAATTCGAGAACAAATGGCCCCCAATTGAACGGACCTCCATACATTTTGTGAAGCACTCGGTACTGCTGTGTTCGCAATACACGCGTTTCCTTAGCCGACGGTTCAGCTACAGTATGTAAAAAAAAGTTTCTGCAAGAGGTTTACACATTTGGTATGTATTTTTGTTTTCCTATTTACGTCCACGGCATCCGCACTTTTATGGGAGCAAATCGCAAACACATATGTGTACTTAGAGTTGACTGCACGTTAATGCACCCAAGGCAGTCAAAACCTATCTGCAGTCACTTACTATGACGTGACTCGTAATCGTAGTGCGGGTTGTGCAACGTAAGAATTAGAAATTTGAATTTTTTGCGAGTTAGCGAGCCCTTGACCGTGTTTTCAGCTATTAGAAGAGTAAATCCTGTACAGCTGATAACGGAAAACGAACCTTGAGTTTGTTGTATGGGGGGATCATCAGCTCGATTGCTTGTTTGTGTTCTGCCCACTTCCCCTCCCTAAGGTAAGGGTAGCAAATCACTTGCAACAACGTTAACTGTCACCCTTTGTAGTGCCCTTCCTTCTGGCCGCTTTCTCTCGCTCTAGCTTTATTGAAATAAAAAATAAATGAAGAAGTTGTTGTCACTATTTCTTCGCGATGGCTACCGTTTCCACTTGGTTGTTGGGATAAACAAATTAATAAACCCCCAAAATATGCACATATATCTACATCCTGCATTTGGCAAGTTCAAAAGTTCTCGTTTTAACATAAGACACATACAATCGCAGTTCACACTTTCAATGTATTCCGCTCAATATTCATCACAAATATTACTGTCCTCAAAAAAAAAAGAAAGAAAACGTTGAAGCACCTTCATTTCTTTGTGATGTATTCGGGATGGCGATTGGCTAGTATTTTCGCCATTGAGAACATTCGCTCTGAGTATACACCATTCGTACGACGCTTTGACTTGAGAATTTAAACTTGAAAACAGATTGCAGCAGGGTAAGAGGCAATATTCTGTTCTTAATCCTTACCATCACTGTTTTGACATTCCTGTCGATACTATCTGTACTGCGTTCAAGTATTATTAATTGAGAAATAATATTGCAATAATTATTAACTTATCGACGACTGTACTGAGTGGAGAAGAGATCAAATAAAATACCGTATATACAGCGAAGAAAGTCATCTTAATTTATAGAGCACTTCAGATGACCATCTTCAAGTTCTCAGGATTTTTACGTGCTCAATGGAAGCGCGAAGGGTACGAGAAAAACTCGAAGACTTGATACTTGCCCAACTTGACTGTGCATGTGCAGTAGATTAATGTAGGTGTGGTTAAACGGTGCAGCATGCACTGAAAACCACACGTTTTTTTTTTTTCGTGTTTCATTCCTTCGTGATAGCAACAAGCGATGACTTTGCAGAAGCGTGGCTTGAATGGTAATTTTCATGGCCACAACGACAGTTGCTCTCCGTGTATCATGAAGGAAGAGCAAGGCGCTCACAGATGGCGATGTCCTATCTCGACCTCTTGGCCGACATGGCTGAACTGTACCGCTCATCTCGCAAGTTAAGTCGAAGAGGTTGTAAACGTCCTTTACGACTTTCTTCGGGCAAGCCGGTACGGAAAACCGGTGTCGCCATTAGAAGTGAGGTTACAACACGGCACGCCTTTCCCGGTGAATTTGGCGAAGCAAAAGCCCACGTCTTTTTCACCTGGGTTAGGCTCCCGTGGCGCTCGTAAAGGGAGACACCCTGAGAAAATTGAACTGGTTGTCATGGGCGACACTAGGCGAAACACCGCAGTTTAAAGAAAAGCCTGTGTGTTGCGAGAATGGCGATCTATTTTTATTTCTGGTGCTAAACGGCGCCAACTGACGTCAAGAGGATGTTCAGCTTGAAGCAGTCCTTGTTCTTCGAAACGTGCGTGGCTACTGACTTAGTGGCAGCAGGACCGTCTTTAACGAGGAGATAGTTGAATTCTTGGTGGACATCAATGTGCATATAGTTTGTTCCAAGACATGAAAAGAGTATAAAATTCGCATGCCTAAAGGAAAAGGACAGGCAATACTATTATAGTGCTGTACAGGCCAAATGGGATGAACTACTGCATAGCGCGGACTATACACATCAATTACAAGCTGTCCAGAGGGCCCGTGACGTCGCTGAGAGTCCCCATCTCCCGGTTCCGTCATGGCGGGAGCCACCAACTTGATTGGGGAGCCTCCGGCCCAATTTAATCATTTTCCTCAGGACTTTTTAAATAAAGGTACATGTCACTGTCACTGCAATTAGGTGGGCAGTCCGGCTAGATTCGATGTCGGCATTTAACCGTGGGCATGTTTCTGTCAGGTGACGAAAAATAGGATACATTGTTCTTAGATACTGCGCACAAAAACCAATCTCGTAGATGAGTAAACGGGCCAAGGTGTTTCTTGTTTCCTTTTTTGTCACAGCAAACATGCCTTACATGAAGGAGTGTGCTCATGTGTGCGTTGTCGAACATTAGTGGCGCCGCTAGGGGTGTGGTTTGGGCGGTTCAGCCCGCTTCCTTTCCGAATTGTTTTAACACGAAAGTGTTTTATGCCGGGGTCCACCAAGACTTCAGTGACGTATTTCCGTCACGGAAATGACGTCAAAAAATATACACAATCAGATGGCAAAGAAAAAAAGGTACCGTCAACGGGCATCGAACCCGCGTCCGCTCGGTCCGCAGCAACAGATGCCGGGTACGCTAACCACTGCGCCACGGTCACTTTTTTTTTTCTTTATTGCACTGCGCCACGGTCACAGACTCTGGAGGCTTTACGAACGCGCCTTTTATATCTACCACTCTCCCGGTCGGCTGGGTGGTGCTGACCTCTGGGAGTGGTAAGGTAAAGTAATTTGTCATTGCTGTGGCCTCCGCGACTAGCACCTGCAACGCGTTACGCGTCTGTCCCATTCGGCGCGTTATCAACAGAAGTTGAATTTTGTCAATGCCTTAACACACCGCGAGGTGGCGACCTTTGCCCAAGCGTCGTAAAAGCGTCGGCCTCGCTCAGCGTTACGATAATACAAACCAAAAATAGCTCTACGACGCGCGCCTGCCTCGTCTGGCTGCAACCCCGCGTTCCCCGTCGTCGCGCTTGCCCGAGAAAAAAATTGGGGGACGCTTAAGCTTCGCCTTTAAGAGCTGAACGCGATAGCGATATTCTGTTCCTACTGCGCAGTTCGAACACTACGAGGGTTTAACAGAATGCGCCCACTAAGGCGTGTGCCTTATGTAATGGGTAGCATGCTTTAAACCAGGAGCAATTATGCGCGAGAAACTTCTTCGAAGTTGCGATGCACCCACTACGTGGTCTTAAGGGAATACGCACACTAATGTGTGCGCCTTTTGTAATGGGTGGCTGTCTTTAAACCACGAAGTCGTTATGATATTGGCATGGTGTGACGCCCTATGGGCAATGTACACTTGTACCACGCAATACTACTGCGATATTACATCTCGTACTGTGACACCTGTATACAGGACGCGTATTTTCGGGAAGCATCAAAGTTACTTTCAGTGCAGCTCCAAGCAGAGGCGTGGCTGTGTAATAGAGAGATCTAGTGTTTTATCTTTTGAAGCTAAAAAGAAGGAGAAAGAGCTCAGACGGACGCTGGAGAAGCTGACAGCGCTTGAATGTGAAAAACCTGGGGTATATGCCGACGATTTGCGTAGTATCAAACAGAAAATAGAAGTATATGAGGAGGAACGCTACCGCGGAGCGTTGGTGAGAGCCAGAG
Source organism: Rhipicephalus sanguineus (assembly GCF_013339695.2). Lineage (NCBI taxonomy): Eukaryota > Metazoa > Arthropoda > Arachnida > Ixodida > Ixodidae > Rhipicephalus > Rhipicephalus sanguineus. The sequence continues at coordinate 155,302,859 of NC_051181.1, read as the reverse complement.
CAAAAGCGATGACTTTAGATGAGCGCCCATCTAAGCGTGCACTTGGCTTGGAGAAACGTCATGCTAGGCGGAACCATATTGATGTCATTGAAGTCAACGGTGTCGAGTTTACGGAGAATGACAGCATAGGACGGGCTTTCTGTAAACACTACGAGGCGCTCTTCACTGCCAAACCCGTTGATGCAGAAGTATTTAAACAAGCGTTTCTTATAAGAATGCCACAGTTGTCTAGTGACGCCAAAGCAGCATTGGAGCTACCGATATCACAAACGGAAGTAGAAAGGGCTATAGATAAGATGAATCCTGGTAAATCACCCGGGCCTGATGGCCTCAGTGCTTCGTTTTACAAGGAGTTTAAAAATGAATTATCCCAAGTTCTTACAAATGTCTTTAATGAGGCATATAAGCTCGACAGCCTACCTAGGTCCTTTAGTGAGGCACATACAGTTTTGATACCTAAGACGGAACAGTCAGAGAAGTTAAAATTAGTCTCTTCGTATAGACCTATATCCCTAACTAATTGTGATTACAAAATTTTAATGAAAGTAATAGCACGGCGACTTCAGGGAGTAATCAAAAAATTGGTAGGGCCTCACCAAACATGCGGGATTTTGGGGCGCACAATTGTTACTAATATACACAAGATGCGATGCGTGCTCGAGTGCTGCGACGCCGATCAAGGTGGTGTAGCGATTCTACAGATTGATCTCGAGAAAGCTTTTGATTGTGTTTCACACGTTCTGCTGCTTGCCATCCTCGACCATGTCAATGTTGGATCAATAATCAGAGATGGAGTAGCTATGGCATACCGGAATTGCACGACACGTCTAGTAGTCAACAAGTCACTGAGCGCTCCCATTGACATAAGGCGTTCTGTTCGTCAAGGCTGCCCGCTCAGTCCTCTATTGTTCAGTCTATATATAGAATCTTTGTGCTTAGCAATAAGTGAAAACAGCAGCATTCACGGCTTTAGATTACAAGCATCGGAAGTTAAAATTCTCGCGTATGCAGACGATGTGGCAATTTGTTGTACTGATCAAGAAAGTGTTAGCGCTACCATCAAAGTAGTTAAAAGCTTCGGCAATGCAACTGGCAGTTTTGTGAACTGGGGAAAGTGCCTGGGCTTCTGGCATGGAAAGTGGCCGTCAAGACCAGACTATTTTGCCAATGTTAAGTGGGTGACCACACCCGTTAAGTACCTTGGTATCCCACTGGAATATTATAAAGATAATGAGAACTACTGGCAAGAACAAGCGAGAGAAATTCAGCTGAAAGCCAACAGATGGAACGGTAATCACCTGTCAATGTTTTCGAGAGCGACTGTTTGCAATCTGTTCTTTGCCGCAAAACTTTGGTATGTTATGCAAGTATTGCATTGTTCAAGGGCAAACATACAGAAGCTCCATCGCATATTCGCAGTTTTCGTTTGGGCGTCGAATTGGGAGAGATGCAGTCGAACTAATCTTTTTAGACGAGTGAAACAGGGAGGGTTGGGATTACCACATCTTTTCATACGCCAAGTAGTAAACAGGTTCCTTTTCTTCCGCAACACAAATGATCCTTTCCTTCGTACGGTGTGCCAACTGAGACTGATGCGGGCTTTACCTGGATATGTGGTTGGTACGAATCGCATGACAGGCGCTGTCTGCGGGTATCTTAAGGAGGTTATTCTAAGTGTACGCTTTTTATCTGTTAGATTTTCTAATGAGTATCTGTTTTCAGTGACACGTAAAAAGCTCTACAAAGATGTATGTGATGCTGTTCTATCTGTACCTCTATACCGAGCCATATACATTGGAGGCCAAGGGCAAGATGTGCTTAAGAGGGTGAAGAGAATGCAAGTGGCTCCTGCCGCGAAGTCTTTCTTTTTTAAGCTTCATACAGGTACATTATCTGTCAAGGTATTTCAAGAAGACCGTGGTCTTTTCTTACCTTGGGGGCCAGATTGCCTCATCTGTAAAAAACCGGAAACTATTGACCACGTTTTCTTACATTGCTGGGAAGGAGTTTATTTTTGGGATGTGCTTCAAAGGACGATAAAGAAGGATTTGCCGTTAGATCCACATGGTATAAGATTTCTGCCAGTAAATGATGAAGAGGGTCTCCCTTTTGACTTGATTATGCTAATTGGCCTTCACTGTTTATGGCGGGCTCGCATGGCGGGGTTTTATTGCGATCCTGACGCACGGCCCGCACGGATGTATTTTCGTGAGTGTATGACTAAGTTTGTGGAACTCCAGAAAGCTCAGGAGTTTGTACCTGAGTGGTTGTCGAGGGTAGAACCCTTGACAGCGCTCAAGGAATTTTAAATTTGTGTCTGTTCAGTAGGACCGACACAACTTTTGTCTTTTCTTTCATGTCCTTATTGTTTGATGTACGTGTCTAATAACAGGCAATAAAGCAAAAAAAAAAAGAGGCGTGGCTGTGTGGTAGAACACCTGCTTGCCACGCAGACGGCCTGGGTTCGATTCTCATTCGGACCCAACATTTTTATTATTTATTTTATTTGCAGCTTTTTCGATTTTTCGGTCACGGACATGATGATGATTTTTCGCTCACAACCAACGGCCCCGACGCCGACAGCGCAATTTCTGCGATACGAGCTCTTTAACGCTATCGCGTTAAAATCGCGGCTGGGCTACCGCGGCGACGCGACGCGCTTTGCGTTTCCCTCTAATCCGCCGGATGGCGACGAAGCTTTGCGTCCAATATGCGACGCTCTTCTGGCTATCACACCTCGTTCTCTGATTACGCTTTCACCGTTAACTACTACAGCTACCACAAGCGTTTGTTTAATCATTTAACATGGACTTTAGTCGTCGGGATGGAGATGTACCACCAATCATCAAAGTGGGTGCATACACGTTAAACGGCGCCATTAGCTGCCAGACATCAATATACACTGTGCAAACTCTCTCATATCAATGTACAGTAAGCATTCAGTTACTTCTGTAAGGGCACGCTTTACTTTCGTGTTATTCCGATTCCTATGACGGAGGGATCAACCGTGGTTTTTTTTTTCATTTTTCATGTGTATATTCACATATATACGCGCACGCATACACACACGCACGAGGATACATAAACGAAAGTCGGGCCCCTGTCGAACATGTAGATAAAGCGTTGTCTCGTGAGCGGAAACATGCATTTGTCAGCAATACGAACAATAGAAACACGAACAGACTATCGCAATAACTCGCTTCAGTAGCCTAAAAATAGTTCGTTTTATTGTTTCGTTTTTGTAGGAGCCTGTTTCGGTTTAACTCGGCACCTTCCGCAGTTTCTCCAGGCGTCCAAGGGCGTAGGCGGGGGGGCGGGGGGGGGGGGGGTTCAATCCCCCTCCCGAAATTTTGTAGTTTTGCTTGCGTATATATACACGCACACATACAAACACATGCACGAACATACATAAAGTATATTTGACCCCCCTCCCCCTGAAAAAAATCTTGCAAGTGACCCGGGTCTTGCAAGTGACCCGGATCACTTGCAAGATGCTGTTATAGTAAATACAGCGTGCGAAAACCTCCACAAGCCGCATCCCAATAAATTAAAAACGAAGTGCTGTAGCAACATGACAAAAAAAAAGTACGACCTAAACAGAGCTGTCTGCCACTCGCCGCTTTACTGCCAGCGCCAATAAAACTGTGCCGGCGCTGCTATGCCAGCAGCTACGCACATAAACGCCTCAGGTTGCGGAGCTTTGCAAAAAGATAGAAAAAAAATGAAAGAAGCGTAGCGACAGCGCGAATATGCTGAATACATTGTGTGTACATTCTGCAGCTGACGAAAGCCAGAACCACAGCCTCCGTGAATTACGGTGGAGCTCCTGTGGCATGGTTCTGCTATACCCATATAAAGGCAGCAAGCTATTTTTTCTTCGAAGTAGCATCGAGTGCAAAGAAAGGAACGCCCGTACGAGTAACAGGCGTAGTTATCTGAAAAAGAAAGAAAAGGCCGACATGAATAAACCAAGTTAATCGCAGTAAAATACCGGACCTGGAGCTCTACCAGAATATTTAATGAGTCGTGTAATTGGCCATTAATTGTTAAAGAGCAGCTCTCTTTCATAACAAGCCGACAGGATGTCTGCCGTCACTCTCCGTCGGCTCCGGCGTAGTCTGGAGCAGCGCGGATCGGCGAGAATTTCAGCTACAGGAACCGCAGGGTGAGGCGAAACAAATGCAATTGTAATCAAGCATGCGGAACTGGATTTCTGTCGGCTGTTGTTTTCTCACGCGTTATTCAAAATTGAAACTTATCTCAGCGATGGAGGATCGCAATTTTTTTCTGCCAAGGGAAGACAATGGCTGCAACGTCACACGTTCAGTTGCTGTGTGCCCAGTCCGATTCAAGAGAATAAGGTGATAATGTCAGACGTGAATGAATAATAAGCTTTCGACATCTGAGGCAGCTATATTGAAATTCAAGTCCGCCTAAAGTGATAACGTGGTGCATCGCGTACGACACAAGTGGTAATACAGTCTTTATAACCGCGTCTGGGATTGGCAAAAGTGAGCGAAATTACAATGAAGGAGACGTGCGCGATCCGAAGAACAATACCTAATAGGATTTCCCCCAATCATAGTTGTGCCCGGCGATGCGAGTGGTTGCTACAGAACGGTTGTAATTTTTTTAGATGCGAAGCAGCTCTTTGACTAGCCTGTGTAACGCTGTCCCTCCGTCCGCACAAACGTGAGGCAACGCGCTTCCCTCGGCGCAGGTGTTGGAGCGGTGCCTAGTAGGTCACGCCGCAGGTGGGCGTTGACGTCACGCTCCCCTCGCACGCTTCCCTCGCAGGTGCTCGCGTACGTCACTCTCTCCCTCACCCGCCGGAGCGCCCGCAGCTGCCGGCTTCAATGCCCGCTCGCCTCCCGTGTCTACGTTTCAAAAAAACGTTTACACCAGTAAACGCTACACCGAGTTTCGCTTCAAACGATTCTTCCAGCGCTCACCGCAGCACCCGCGTTAGCGCCGTTCAACCCGTGACGCCACCCGTGCGTAACGCTGCTGCTTCGCATCCCATCAGGGTTCCCTTCGGGGAGATGGTGCAATTTTTTCGAGTCACTTTTAAACGCCCTCAAGCCTAATAGCGCGAAACCTTATAGAACCCTCTGCCGCTTCAGTAAGCGACAACATTAAAGAGCAAGTTATTCTGAACAAAAACGAGATATTCGCTTTCTCAGACGCAGCAGCAACGGACATGTTGAAAAATGCACAAAATCCGACATTTTTTAGAAATCACCCGCATACTACATATTCCGACTTTCCATGCGGCCTCGTGCATATCTCCGCCAGAACGACGAAGTTTTGATTAATATTTTATGAGCGAAGAGGAAACCGCCACGAACGCGCAACGACAGACGAAGCTCAATCTGAGAACACACGTGAATCTTCATGCATTTTTATTGAGGTGGCGGAAGTCGGCGACAAAGCCTCCCCGTCGACAGAGTGCGTGTATTTTTGATGCGAGAGGAGAAAGACACGCAAGATGGTATCAGTAAGGTGTTTCAAAAGTTTGTGGATTTATTCATATCTCCCTACATTACTACAGCCGCATGCACATTGCCGCGCTTGAACTCGTCGCCTCTCCGCATCATTGCGTTACGTCTAGTCGCAAACATTATCATGACGAAGAAAGAGGCAGAGAAAAGAACGAGGCATATTGAATCCAAGAAAAGGGGGGACTTAATGTGGACATTCCTTTTTAATGGACTAAGGGAAATGTCGCAGCTATGCGATGTCTGCAGCAACACCCACATTATAGCTTGAATCTTCCGTCTTACTATATATTGCAGTTTTAGTAGATGTTTTTTGTTTTTCTGGGGACTCCATGAATATTCAATACACGTTCGTCAGTGTGTGTACGTAGAAAGTCTATCTCCGCTCCGTAAATCGATATTGTTATACCGAGGTGCTAAACAAAAATATCCTCTCTAAGGTTTATTCGATACACACGCGTCATTATGAAACCTCGAAAGAAGTCCCCAGTTGCAAACGGCGCCAGCGGAAGCACTGCAAACGAGCCTATATGTTCAAACACGTGCGCGTTATTCAAGACAACCGAGCACTCTCGCCATCGACAACCCGTTATATCCCCCACACCCTACTTTCTCGCTGATTCCTTGTCCCGCAAAATTCAATAAAAACTCCGCTAAGCCTTTTAATATCTTTTCACATGTGTCCCTAATGAAAAAGGTAAGAACGTTCCTTTCGTCCGTTCTTTTTTTTTTTCATTTGTTTTCTTACTATGACAATGTTGCTGTTCGTTCGGCTTAATGCGGCTGTTCTGTCAGCAGGGATCCGCTAGAGACCAGTGGCCTGGGCGCACAGCGGCGTCACTCTATAGAGTCGGCAGCTCCAACGCGATACAAATGAAGCCCTGTCAGAGCGCCGACCGCCAGTAATGGGTGCGCTACGCTGAAACGACGCGTCATCAACAAACGCGATTAGGCGACCCTCCTGAGGTTCACCATAAAGGCCACAGAGACCAGTCATCGATGCGCTAATGTGTGCCAAATAATTTGGCACGTCTACTTAGCCGCGACATGATGTGCTGCGGCAACGCTACGTCGTCAGCAGCCCTCACCTCTGCATGACCTAACGAAGAAAACAATAGGCACGACATGCCTCCAGCTGTGTCGAATAGAAAGGTATGGATTATACCGAGATACCCGCAAAATAGGTGTATAACCATACGGACTGTATAGCAAGTGCCCATAGATGGCGTACCATACGGGAGTAAGAGGTTGCAAAGACTATAATAGGCCACCGATGAAGTCAGGCACTCGGAATTGAAAGACGCTGTCGTTTGTAAGACGACTGTAATAGAAAAACGAATGATTCACAGAATGATATATATATATATATATATATATATATATATATATATATATATATATATATATATATATATATATATATATATATATATATATATATATATATATATATATATATATTATAAATTCGATAATAATAATAATGTCTGAGGTTTAACGTCCCAAAACCACGATATGATTATGAGTGACGCCGTAGTGGAGGGCTCCGGAAATTACGAACTCCTCGGGTTCTTTAATGTGCAGCTAAATCTAAGTACACGGGCCTCAACCATTTTCGTCTCCATCGAGAATGCAGCCGCCGCGGCCAGGATTCGATCCCACGACCTTCGGGGCAACAATAGATAAATTCGAAAATCGCTGCCGTTGAGTAACAGAATGCGCATACAACGCGCTCAGGTCGAGGCTGTTTGCATTCCATGCCAATTCCTATACGGACGCTCGCGAAGCGTTGCCTCTAATCCATTCAGACTGTTCACTTTAAGACTCGAATTTCAGCCCGGTTCACGAGTGAATCGAGCCATCTTCCGCGGAGCTTCTCTTCTTACGAGAATGCGTGGTTTACTGGGAGTGTGCGCAAGAATACCCAGTCGCCACTTTTATGGGAGTATTCACTCCGCACTTTAGCGTAACTGTTTCCTTCCGCTGTCGCCTCACGCTCGGCAACTTAGAGTTATTGGTCAGATTGCCGTCATTCAGTCTGGAGAGTCATCTCGAATGCGCCTTCTCGCATTGCCGTTCACTGAGTTGTAAACATTGGCGTCTTGGGGCCACTTTCGTTCAGGTTCTGCCTCTTGCTTCGTTCAATATTTTGTAGTGGATCTTCAAGTTTTATTGATGCGGAGCTGTTATTGCTCTCTATTTGTATTCAAATTCATATCGCAAGGTGAAGACAAATAGCAAATAATCTCTCTGCCTAACGATTATTTTCACGAAAGCTTACGCATTGGACAGGTTGGCCTTATCGGATTAATTATACTGGCAAGCAGGCCCATGCGCACAGTGTTTCATGGGGCTGCCTTACTATGGTCTCTACGGTTTCTTCTCAGCTGTTACCACGGCGGTTTTTTTTCTTGCTTTTTTGACTTCAAATGCACCTTGTCTAGTCTATGTTAAGCGAACCGGACACAAATACATTTGAAATCGCCACCGAAGCACCAAGAGAGTAATTATAAGACTTTCATATACCATTATTTGAGCGATACGATAAGGGCCAAATGGCGTAACAAACATGGCCGACGAGAGTCATAGACGCCAGGAAAAACCGATACACGAGCTCGGCCGCTAAGAACACGTCCACATAAGGCACCTACTGCTCTTACTGCGCAACTTCTCTCCCCCTCCAAGAGAAGCCACCTGTTACTGCATTAATTCGATACACGACCATCGCAAAGTTTATACCCTGCCTTTGGTGGAGAGCTCTAGTTGATGTCTCTGTCGTTAACATTCTTATTTCATTTGCTTCTTTTTCGAGGTGTCGCAAGAGCTGTGGTCAGTGATTTCTGTCCCACTGTTTCGGCGAGACAAGAATCCTCACGGCGTCCATTGAAAGACTGGAGAAAATGTCGGCCTCAACCCTGCTTTCTTCCTGTCTCCTGTTCTGTCAAAGAGTTTGCAGCTCGCTTGGATCTCCGGCAGTTGTCGCTGCGTTCGCTTGCGCTTTTAGTTGGACCGTCCTTGCTCACGTGCTCCTTATTATTAAGGTGAAAGCCTTATATGAAAGCCTCATATCAGGCGTCAAGACAAACTGCACACGAAGTCATGCGACAGCGGCGCTGTAGGCGCCATGGAAAGCGCCAGCATGTGTATAACAAAACACAGCAAAAAAAAAAAAAAACGCTACGCGTATGCAGACTGCCGTTAGCAGGGGCCCGATGGGGGGGACCGTAAAATGGAAAGCGGGTCTAAGGACGACGCTTACAGATAAAGCGAAATATGATCACGTGTCAACCTTCGATACATCGACGCAAGGCTTTCGCCTTCATGTCTGCTTAAATATATTGGAGAGACACCGTAGAGTTTTAACGTTGTCTTCCCGTCTTCAGAAATATTGGAGCGCGACAGTTACCTGCACAGCGCAACGCGAGCGCCTGTTGGCGTGGAATAAATTATGACTAAGGCAACACTGAAAAAAATAATGAATAAATAAAAAATGACTGCTACACTTTTCTGCGAGTCCTGACTTACCATATATACAATCCTATTCAAAGACACACGCTAACTCTCTTTAGGAGGTCATTGAACTATATTCGGATATTCGAGGAAGGCGCGATTCTCCAAAAGGCAGTATCTTGAAAGAGAGTTACATATGATGCAAGTCAGGGCTACCAGACGGAATAACAGGCAATATTTTTCTTCTTTTTTTTTCTCAGTGTATGGTCTATTGGATAACTTGGCATAAGTCACTTGCATGACTATAGAAAGCACTCTAACTCGCCCAATGGTGTGTTGTGCAGGAGCTCGCGGATATAGATCTCGCACGAATTATTTGCGCAAGTTCCTGGGTTAATGAAAATGCGAAACTGAATGACAACGATTCGTAACAAAAGCGGAGCGATACAGAAATAAAGGCTGAAAATTCCAGGACTTGAATGTGTTGAGCTATGGTAACAGGAGAATGGAGAGGTGGTCACAGGTATAGCTGAGCTTCTGCATAAACTGAGACCACGGGGCCATTTTCAGGTAGAAACATGCGCTGCAGTCCATTCTGCCTACCGAAATGCCTGCTGCCTATAATTCGTTGCGTGGCGATGCAAGGGAACATTAACACGGCTGTGTCCAAGCGACACCAATGGTTTGTTTTTGCGCAGAAGATGCGCCCGTGTCTTCCCCTACATTACCCACTTCTTCCAAACTCTTTATGCTTGGTTTCTTGGGAATATTTTTCGGCCTTTTGGTGGCTCTTTCCTTGGCCTCTGTGCAGCCCAGCAATTTTCTGTATGTATCAAGAGAGCGATAAGAAAGGATGTTCCACCGGCACACTATTTCGGCGTTTCTTTTCTCTGCCACATTTGGTAAGAGGCATTTCTTATTTGTTTTTTGTGTACAAGTTTTTTTCCTTACTTGGCAGTAAAAGGTGCACGTAGGATATGTTACGGTCTGAGGATTGTTCAAGGTAAAAAGACAAAAAAAATACTGCGTTGTATTGTGTCCGCGCATAGAAAATGGTATAGAGCTGCGTAGTTGCTTGTATTTGTCATCTTTTGGTACATATTTTTCGCTATTTTGCTGGGCGTATGTTTATTCTAACTGGATTAATTCGAAAGCACAGGTGGCTTTTATTTCTCTATGTAGTGTTTCGAGTGCATAAAGATATCCTCGAACGACTGACTTCTTAGCTGTTAAAAGGAGAGTTCCCTGGAAACGTTATGGTTACGTGTTGACTATTCGACAGTTTCTACCCTGGTCAACCAGATAACTTATCTAGATTATTCGAAAGCCATGGAGTTCATTCTCGAATCTGCGCGCTGCGAATGTAATAACCTCCTTTCATTTCTCGCCTTCACATACAATTTTTCCTTACGACGAGACAGAAACTGAGAAAGGCTTTCGCTAATGTGCAGTCATAAATTTCGGTGGATTAGGCTGCGTGCCAGGGCCGTGTCCCTGAGTACTCAGCCAATAATCCCTCCCGCATAAAATCCCTCGCTGCGCATACAGCAACGCCAGTAAATTTGCGACTAATACTTTAGGAATGCGTTTTTAGTTCATGTTTCAGTGCAGGCAACAAGGCTTAGTTGTTCCGTCAAAGTAACAAGTAAGAGATGAAGAGACGACGTAAGTTCTCGTAAGAGCGGATCAGCCAGTTTTTTCGGAAGTCCTTAATTTTTGTATAATATTTACGATATCCGTTGGTATGTTCTCGGTGTTTCTGAAAGTTACTAGTCACTACAAAAATGGGACTTATGCCAGCGTACCATTTCCTTGTGTAGCCCACCAAAAGCATACACGCGTTGTATATAAATTTGGCTCTCTACACGCGCTTTGGGGCAGCCCTGCTGTGCAAAATGCCTACGGATTTCATTACACATGTCGCATCTCACGTACATGTAGGTCATTAATATAACTAGTGGGCGACATAGAAATTCACACTCTCATGGGAGTGTTTACAAGAAACGTAAACTATTTACAGTCATTTGTACGCTGCTATGGGAGAGCTCCATGCAGCTGTCCTGAACAGTACCGGCAGCTGGGTCTTTAGAAATATTGTATTATGTCATATGGTTAACGTCAACGACAATTCAACATAATATTTGGTTACTAGACATGCATTAACGAAAATGACAAAACAGACTTCAATAACATGGACACTAATCAACAAATGGTATTACGCTACATGTGAAAATAGTGCGCGCCCCTCTTAGGGTGATTCCGCCGCGCCGCCATTCATTGGCCAGCGTCCGGCGCGTCTCAGACGCTGCAGATGTCCTCACCTAGAACGCGCACATCAAGGCACCCTACGAGGAAAATCTATTTCATCAGTCGCCGAGCTATTCGACGCAACATTACCCCGTTGCTACCCTACATCACCTTCGTAATAGACCATGATTTCTGTGTGAGTTTTCTTTGAGTTTCTTTTCAGTACTGCAGACGATCAGAATCGCCAATAATAATAATCAACTCTTTCTATAGAAACATTAGTCTTTTCATCTAACACAGCCGTTGCTGAGGATCAAATATATTAAAGTTGTCTTTTTCAGAAAGGCTCTTGCTAAAAAACAGATTAAAAAATCACAGCATATCCACGGGGTGAATGATGATGAGTGGGGCGAAGCTCCGGAGGGAATCATCGGTAAACCTTGAAACGCTTCCGTGAAATTCGCCCAGTACATCATAGAAAGAGTGTGAAACACCGTGTATATATTAAACATCAAACCTTTATTGTACTGTTGGTTTACGTGATCCCTTCATTATCACCGCTTTGTGATCGGTGAAATACAAGGAAAGTGTCCACTCCCGAGCGAAAGAGAAAGCGCGCCAAGAGCGACCGCGTTCCCCGCTCACCCTGTGAGAAATAACGGCAAGGTTAGAGGGAAGACACGACGCGCGTAGCGTTCCTCTTCGCGTTCCACGACGCGAGGTCGGTAGCATGCCCAACGAAAGCAAACGGAACGCGATCGTGCAAGTGCTCCGGCTTCGCATCGCCTCATGATCCCATTTAGCGTCCCAAAACCAAACATCTTGCTCAAGCTGTGCTTTGCGTTTTCCGTAGAAATAATTTCTTTATCATGTACATTAAGACGAAAATTTGAAAGCTCACTAGAGTATCTCGCCCGCACAGTATGTCTTTTATTGTGATTTAACTCTCGTACGGCAGGGTCCTCACGCCGTTGCCGATCGGCGCTCGCCCGTTGCCGATCCACATCGCCTGTTGCCGGTCGGGCGAGGTGGCTACATACTACTACTACTACTACTACTACTACTACTACTACTACTACTACTACTACTACTACTACTACTACTACTACTACTGCAGAGGAGGCAACGACCCACACTCTAAGGAGCTTCGCCCCTAAAATAAACAGCAGGTACCAAGGAGGTTTAAACCTCCTTGGCAGGAACTACGTAACAACCACTGTGTAAGAGTAAACGCAAGAAACCTTGTCCTTTTATGAAGTGCTTATAATCGACATAACTTCACCCAATATCGAGTGAATGGCGATTCGACGATGCTCATTCAGCGTCGTGAAAACACAAACCGTCTCAACCTACTGGCTTGCAAGAAAATAAATCGTTCTAATAGCACTGTCAGCTTTGTGGAAAGCGCACCTAGCGTGTTATTGTTGACACGTCTTTTTTCCCATTTGTTCCTTTGGAGGGCTGCGGCGAATGTAGGGGGAGAGACAGGATTACAAAAAAAAAAAGAAAAAAGAAAGGGGGGGGGGGTACAGGAAAAAGAAGAGTCTCAATGAGCGTCTTGCGAGTTGACGTTCTGGCTGTCACGTCCGAAACGGAGTGCGTGTCATCACACGTGCCAAGGGCTAGAGCCTTCAACTGGAGAGGAGGCCATCAACTTTAGAAAAATTCAAAGCGGGGTTTATGCCCTCTTGAAAAGATTACAAGCCACGTTGCCGACGTGCTATCGAGGTTGCTGCCCCTGGTGCGGAGAAAGTCCTAGACTATATCGCATTACGTGGGGCTGCTCAACGTATCCCCCCCCCCTCCCCGACAGACAAAGCAATTCACCAACACACGCGTTGGAGCAGTGGGAGGCGCGACTGTCCAGCTCGGACCTGGCCGACCAGCAATCCCTGATCGGCCAGGTTGAACACAGGCGGCTGAGACCAGCGGAGCCGTCAAGTAAGCCCTCCCCCCCATAAGAATGACTTATAGCTAATTAAAGTTTATCGTTTCTGTTTTCTGTTCTGTGCAGTTCTGTCTTAGAAGGCAAGTGCAGAGGCATAGTGGTTAGGGCATTGGGCTTTGTAAGTACTATGGTCGGTTAGAACCACAGGTGTAGTCAGTGTGTGGAGAGAGGGGGGGGAGGGGGAGGGGAATGGGTTGGGGTTTCAGGTTTGAAACCCTGAGCGAAATTTTTCAGTTTTGCACGTGTAAGTATACACGCACACAAACACACGCGCGAAGATACATATTTGTTTATTTATTTATTTATTTATTTATTTGATTTGATTTGATTTGCATACATACAAGCACAAGGACACAGAGAAAAGAGGGAGAGAGCAAGCTGGCAACTGCCACCAAGAGGGGCACAACGCCTGCCTGCTCTTTCGGGAGGAGGGAAGAGACAGAGGAAAGGAAGTTAGGAGGAGAAAAAGAGGAAAGGAGATAGGAAAGTGAAGAAAGAAATCGACGAAGACTTGGACAAAAATAGGTAAACACACACACAGACAAACAAAGAAACGCTTATAAACGGGTGGCCAGATCTGTTTGGTCCATAAAGGTCAGCAGAGCTCGATGGGCCTGGTCGCGTCGAGATACACAACCTCTCGGAAAGAGGTAATCGTCAATGGTCGCGCATTTAAATCCGAGGAATTTATATTCCTTAATCTGCAAAGCCCGCTGCGTAGCAAACGCGGGACAGTGTATCATAAGATGCTCAAGTGTTTCACAGGAGCCACAAGCTGCACACAACGGACTGTTCACACGTCCTTGACGATATAAGCGCTCGCGCCCCAATACTGAGCCGACTCTTAGTTTATATAACAGTGCTCTGGAACGACGAGGCAAGCCACGACCATACTTAAGGGTGGTTGAAACACCCCACCCCCGAGAAAAAATTTCTGGCCACTCTCCTGGTTACAACCATGCAACAAATACGAGCTCCGCCCACAAGAGTGCGGTTCGCCTGTCTTACACCTGCGTAAGAGAGTCGTACCAGCTTGCTTTGTTCGAAGCTTAGTCATTTTCTCTCTGCAAATGCAAGTACTAGGCATATAAGTAAATAATGGTTCATCGTCTCCAACTAAAATATCAGTGAGTATTAATGTCAGGACGTCTGATGAAACTTGTCGGTACGTTAGAATTTTTATCTAAAGCCAGAAACTCGAACGTTTATCTGTATGAAAGAAGTTGACTAAAACACGCAGAAGAGCTTGAAGTCACGAAAGTAGTCAAACGTAAAGCATTGGGCGACCGCTGTGGGCGGAGCCTATAATTATTCTTATGTTAACCGAGTATATTGGCCTAGAACTCAGATCCCGTAGCCGGAATGTTTTGAACATGTTTACGTATGACTGACTACTAGGCGTACCTATGAGCTGCGATGACGTCACACCTGTTTGTGTGTATCCGTGTCTGTGCGTCATCACTCGTGGTTACGTACCATTCTGTACGGCAAGTCTAAAAAATAAGCTGGAAGGTTGCTAAAGAAACGGTGCACGCTTATTAGAGTGATGGGAACGGACTAGTTACAGTAGAAATTATTTCTACAATGACTTTTATACGTCTGATATATATATATATATATATATATATATATATATATATATATATATATATATATATATATATATATATATATATATATATCAAAGAATGCATTCGTACATGGCGTACAGGTTTAAGTACAGATTTTGTCAATACATAGATGTAGATACACCATCGTGATTCGTTGGACTATGACATGGGAGGGGCCAGAACAACAACAACAGCAAGCAAATCCCAGGATTTGCTTGCTGTTATTCCATCTATGTGGCTGTCTAGTACTATTGCTCCTTTCTTTTGCTCCTTTCTTTTGCTCCTCATCATGTCTTATTAAAGAACGAAGTACGTTGCGATGAAAGAGGAAGTATACGGAAAAAATTAAGCACAAGAGCAACAGCTTCAGCAGTCATGTCACCTTCCACGCTGTTTCCTTGCTTCTAACGTCAGCAGAAGCCTGCCCAAGTAGGTGAAAGAAAAGCCGCTTCAGCGTAAAGAAGAGATCACAGCTGCTATATATATATATATATATATATATATATATATATATATATATATATATATATTATGCGGTGTCTTCTTCTGGCTCTCACAGTATATGTTGTCTGCCGAGAAAAATAAACATCGAACGAGCGTTCCACGAGGCAGCAACAAAAGAATCTATAATATCCACGAATACAGCGATGGTTTCTATCCCAAATTGTTTCCTGCCTTCCGGAATCAATGATAAAGGAAAACGCAATCTTCGCAATTTTTTTCTTGCCATAGTTCAAGAAGTTTTCGTTAACCTTTTACATCGCGCGTACATATTGTTGTGCGTGCTTTTATCGATTTGTTCTAGAATGAGAGAAGGGCGTATCAAATGAAACTACCGGGGAATCTTTGAAGCTCTGCGTGAGAGGAAGAAAAACAAAAGAAGCAGCAGCATTCCATTTGGGCAACTGATTTAAAATGCATAATGCAACGGCTTTGCGCTTCTTCTTCATCTGCCTATTCCAGATGTATGGACGATCAGAAAGAAAAGCTAGGCAACTGATTTAAGCGTGCGGCAATAGTTTACTGTTTGAATATATGTGTTTTTATTTATCAAGGAAGCAATCAAGTCCAGCAGCTTTTTACAAGTGAGCTCCCTCTGACGCTATGCTTCTTTCTGATGGGCAAAAAACTCCCTTCTTAACTCACTGGTTGTCTTGCTGCTTTTCCGACAGGCTCTTCCATACCGCGGGGGCCTAATCTTCTTTAAAAAAAGAAAGCCTGTTTTTATGGCCTGGGAATATTATACTGGTGAACATTTGAATGTTATTAAATTAAAGAAGGGAAGTTTACCAGTATTCCTAGCATCTGCTAATAAAGACGGGCAAGAAACAGTGGCTAACGTCGCTCTATATCAGCTAGTTTATTTCTCTTTTCGTTTATCTTGTGGTCTTGTTTAGCCGTATAGGTCATCAAAGTGAAATCTCCTCCATAAACAAGAAGGAACCAAAAGGCATTGCTGATTGCTCATAAGTAATGTCTGTGAATATTCTTATGCAAACAGTGACGGTTATGGGACCGGTCTGCTACCAGCAATGGGCTCGCATATGAGCGCTCATTTATTATGATGTCAACTGCCGTTGTGCATCAATGGCTCTCAGGTGTTAGTGTAGCTTGGAAAACTAGCGTACGTGTGGAGGCGCGCAGCAGAGGTAGCTATGCGGAGGTATCGTTGTTACTTCGCGATAATACTACGTCGAACGCAGTACCGCATTAAAACATACAATCTCAGACGAGTGACGCCCCCCTCCCTCTCCACTCTCATACGCACAAACATGTGCAACCCAGCCTAGCGCGCACATACACATACGCATACCCAAAAGGAGATGTGGAGATTATAGAACAAACATAACACTGCAATCACACATGATTAAAATCACGTTATAGCCTCACAAAGACAAGCGAACTTTCGAGGGTCTAATGTTTTGTTGTATGTCAATTTCGTCCTCGCCGTAGCTCGTACCTCGTGGGAATGCATCCAAAGAAGAGAGAGAGAGAGACACGGAAGAAAGCAAGGAAAGGTAGGAAGGATAACCAGACACGTCCGGTTGGCTACCCTGCACTTGGGAAATGGGTAAATGGGCGAAAATAAAAAAAGGAGTATATATATATATATATATATATATATATATATATATATATATATATATATATATATATATATATATATATATATGTGACGTAAGCAGGCATGCAGAGATGGCTGGTAGAAGCCGACGAGGAAGAAGTGCGCGTGAATGGAATAAAAGTATGGCGTCTGTGCCGCTGGACGTCTCTCATTCATAGCGTCACACAAGTCGACAGGATGAAGACCTGACAGCCACTTCATCAGCCGCACGTCATCAACGAAGTTCTCAACAAGACGCCCTGACCATACACGGACCACCGAAGCAGATCCTAGCTGCACACAACGCCCAGCATCATGACGGCATCATCAACAGCCCTTGACATCCCCAAGTACACCGGATCAGCGGACGATGGACCCGTACAGGACTGGTTCCACCTTTTCGAGCTCCACGCTACCGCTGCATCATGGTCGGAAAGGGAGATGGTCACCAATTTCAACGAATACGTCACTGGTGAGGCCTTCCGATTTTATCTCACGCACATCTTCGAAAACAATGAGTCGTGGACAAAAATCAAAGAAGAGATGGTCACCCGATTTAAAGACTACGATGAAGACTTGCTTATAACGCACCATCTGCGTACAGTCGCACTCAGTCGTCATTTTCACAAGCAGTCTTCATGCATTCGAACACCGAGCATGAATCGGCCATTCCCACAAGACAAATCAAAGCATCAGCTGACTGAAAGTCACCCAAGATGTTTTCCCGCAAGAACCGACTTTCCACCACGTTTCCCATCTGCGCAAAGATTGCCATCTCCTACCTCTCCACTCCGCTACAAAAATCGAGTCAATATTCGACTACCCGACTCGCTTCACCACTCGTCTTGTATACGTGGCCCACCACCTGGTTTTACGTCAAGTGGCTCTTCAGTTGCTTGTAACTCTCACGAATTCGCTACGTACGTTACAGACCAGCTAAAGTATCCGGAAAGTACACTGCCAAGCCAATGCCCTTCCACACAACTTGATGCTTTAGGAGGACCTAGCTCGGTAGTTTCGCTAGGTGACACGCATTCACCATTGACCAAGCCTTCAATGCCTGACAAGCACCACAACAGCCCACCGTGCACCAGCTTCCCAGTGGACATCACATCAACTTGTGAAGAAAATCATAGTCATGTTCCTGAAGCGCTGCCTCATCAGCGAGACCAGTACAAGCAAGTCGACGAACTCAATCGACTACAACGCACACTTCATCATGGGCGACGGCGAAAGAAAACTTCATCGAAACCTCGCTCACGGCTTAAAGAAGACAGTCTGAAAAGAAGCCCGAGAAGAAGACACCGCCGAAAGGACCATCGTCATGGACCCCTTCTGCAACAGAGATCAAGATTGCATCTGCGACCTCACCACATAAAACGCTCAAAAAGACACGGAACCACCCCTTGTACTCTGCAGGAAGAGAGGCAGCGCCCAATCAGCAACAATCAACGGGCATGCAAACTGCTTGTACGGCGTGTGTACCTCTCACGACGAAGAATACGACGCCTACGAAATCCCAGCTGTCGATTCTGCAAAGTCTTCCAACCTCGTTCATTTCTCACACGAATACCAGCTGTGTCATTATCAGTGTCCACGTTCAAGGCATGCTTACGTTGTCCCGAACGCAACAGCCAGCCTCGCCCACCAGAGCTCTCCTTGATATCCCCGGACTGCTAGCGTCTTCTGTGAAGTCTTTTGTGCAAGTTAACGGAACTTCATTGTGACATGAAACTACTGCGCATTTCGACATTTTTTGCTTCCAAGACTGCTTGTTCATGCTTTGTTGTTCGTAACTCGCGCATTCTTCCGGGGGAGGGGGAATCCTGTGACGTAAGCAGGCATGCAGAGATGGCTGGTAGAAGCCGACGAGGAAGAAGTGCGCGTGAATGGAATAAAAGTATGGCGTCTGTGCCACTGGACGTCTCTCATTCATAGCGTCACATATATATATATATATATATATATATATATATATATAAAGAGAGAGAGAGAGAGAGAGCACGAATCGCACGCACATTCGGAGCAGCCTATAATGTCCACAGGCGGCCGCAGCGCCATGTTGGCTTACTAGCCGCGCCTTCACTGTGCTCTGCGCCATCATCACTGATGACGATGGTCCCGGATGGCTTCTGAAAACGGTGTCTAGCCCAGTCGGTTTCGTACTTTCCGTATAGTGGGCGTCGCTAGATTCCACAACGAGCGCAAACGCACAGAGCGTGTTCAATGATCTCTTCGTCCACGTAAGAGGTGAACGTATGTGTGTCAGCCATGCCGATGCGATCCCCTCCGTCTAAGGGTTGAATTCGTAAAGGAATGTGGATCTAAGAAGTATCGCGACGGTACAGCATGCCCGGAAATGTCTGATTTCTTTGGCGTTTGCCGGCACTCTTATAACAACCATTGACACACAGCTGTCTTCAAAGCCGGACAAACTGCAGGGTGGACCAAATGCGATAGAAAATCAGAGGGTTCAGGCTCACGAAGTGAATAAGACTGTTGCAAAGCCACCGATCCAGGATTTCGACATCCGGCATACTCGTTACTGTGCAGAATTCAATGACCAGAGGGATATTGCTATTCTTCATGAAACATGGTATAGTTGGAAAATTGCCGCCATTTGATCAAGGTTTCGTTTTTATTACTTTATACTCCTAGATTTCATCTCAATAGAAGGGTTTGCTTTTGCTGATTGAATGAACTTCTTCTAGAGTCCGTAGTAACTACAAACTGCGCAACTGTGATCTAATCTCGGTCTTCTGTATCCGTCAACACAATTTCTTGATTGGTCACACTGAAGACTGCTTGGTAGTTTACTTGAAGAAGTTACTTCCCTTCGAAGATAACCTGGCAAATTCTTTTTCTGTTAGAGTTGAGTAAAACTACTGGCTGGCTCACAAGTGGCGAGTTCTGTATCTATTGCTGCCTCATACTCAGCGAGTGTTGGCACAGTTGAGGCAGTGTTTCCCGTGTTTCATTTCAAATTTTACGATATATAAGCTAGGGCAAACAGACTTTAGAAAGTTCCATGAGTTGCCTCTTCTTGTGACCGATGGACGGAAGGAGAATATTCTGCAGTCTGTGAAGAGCAATGTTTCATTTTTCTTTTCAGAACTAAGAAGAGCAGGTTTAAGCATGCAACATTTTTTTTTGGTCATTGAATATCATAGTGACAAAAGTGCTCCCATGTAACCAGTTATGCCAAGCAGATATTAGAAACAGCCTTCGTTATTTTTAATGTCATGATTTGGCGACGTAGACGGTCGATCACGCTGCACTGCGCTCCCATCAACTTTTTACGTCACGCACTCGTTATCTTCGCCTGTCTCCGTGTGTTTTTGCGTTTCTGTTTACACAGGAAGCCGCGTGAACACATCACAAAAGAAGCACAATGCGAGCATACTGACTCGCATGAGTTGCAGGAAGTACTTAGCGTGTAATGCAAACCATCAACCGCTGGAAGACGTGGTTGCCTTTGACACCTTTTAGCTGAGCCAACAGCTGACGTCGAAGCCACTTGACGAATGCGCTCTTCACTCATCGCGGATGTAGGTGTTTATATATAAAACCGTCAAAGGCGCGAGAATTACGCGACATAAAAAAGTGGCGAGGCTGAACATGAGAAGCGTTGTGCTGACACACGTAGTGTTTCGCTAAAAGATTGCGTTGCTTTATACATGTCGGAGAGGTGCTGCATAACGCTACTGTACTTATGTACGCAAATAAGAACCTGTTGGCTGTACCCGAGAGAATATCACGCTTTATATTCTTCACCTGCAGCCCTCCCAGCATTCTTTTTTTTTTTTGACTAATCGACACGCCAGAAGCATGTTTCCGGTGCAGCAGCAGCTTGAAACGAGTAATTGATATTCTTATAATTTTAGCACGAGAACAGTCAGAATGCGATTTATGTCAGAAGGTGCTTTGGGGCGCGAGATGGTGCCGTTACAAAACCTCTCGTTTAATTAGGAAGGTCGAGCTTGTTTTTCTTATTTCATTTTGTGATGTTCAAATTCAAACATAAATGTAGAAACACTCTGCTGGTAACAGCTGACAACTGGTAAAAATTGTGTCGTATTGTTGATTACTTATCACAGGAAAACACCGCAGCAACGGACTTTAGGGACGCGTGGCCAAATGAGGAGGCCACTGATTACCCATACTCATTTCGTACGAGCCCGGTTAAGGAGACTACAGAATCACAGGAAATGGCAGTGACACAGCGACGCTTTGCGTTATGTGAGTCATTTAAGGCACATAAGTCATTGAGGGCATTGTAAACCTGTGGGAAAGCATCACAGTCACAACACGAAATAGGCAATGTTTGTCTGCTCTATTTAACGCGATAGCGTTAAAGAGCTTGTTTCGCAGAAATTCCGGTGTCGGCGTCGGTGTCGTTGGTTGTCAGTGAAAAACCATCATCTTGTCCGTGACCGAAAAATCGAGAAAGATGCCAATAAAGTAAGTAAAAGAAACTTCGGTTCGAGCGAGAATCAAACCCAGGCCTTCTGCGTGGCAAGAAAATATTCAACAACCGAGCAACCGAGCCACGCCATTGCTTGAAACTGCTTCGAAAAAAAAAGCACACTATATGAATGTCATGCAGTGGAAGAAGTCTCCTTAACGCATGTAATATTGCGTGGAAAAAGCGCAGAATCGCGCCAGGCGCGAAACATGGGAATCACTGAACGAGTGGCCGTTTTAAAGGCCCACCCATTACCAAGCGTTCAGACATATTTAATCATCATCAGCCACAAAAGCATCAGCAAAGTGAGCAGCTGCGTAGGTTCGCGTGTTGCCTTACGGACGTGCAGTGGGCCCTTCGCTGATTCGCAAAAGGAAGAATTATGGCGTAGTGGGCACTTAACAACTAAACTTGCCGTAGGCATTCTGGAATAGTTTGAAACGGTCAATGTTACGCGCACAGCCGTTCGTTTCCTTACGGCTCGGTTGAGGCATGCACCGAGAAACCAAGCGAGGCTAGAATTGACAAGGCGATGCGCAAGAGGCCTGATTACGCTATCACGTTCTACTCTTGAAGGAAAAGCTCAATCGTCCTCTAAGTTTTTGTTTAAATAGACAGCGTCACAGAAGTTAGAAATTAGAAAGTGTTTTCAGAGGCCGCTAATCAAGCTTTTTAACAGTATTTTAACCATAAGCTTACCACAGTTATGAGAGAAAGCTTAGCATCAATTCCTCAAATACTCATCGATCTCCAGGAAATCTATGCAGGCATTGGACATCTGACCGAGTATGACCGACTTTGTAGAGTTTCTCCATGAAACTGCCAGTTTTTCTTAGAAGTGACGCTCTGTTTCGAATGTCGGCTGAGAGTAAAAACCACAGCACAGTCGCAATTTGATGAGAATCACGTACTAGGAAAGCAGTTTTACAATTTAGACTGATGATTCATTCGTTAAGTAATTAAAATGGCAGACAAACTTGCCTTGAAATTTGGTTTTAAAGCTTCACTTATTTTTTTCGTTGAAACGAATTGCTACAGCCATTCACCACACTACAGTCTCATTATCAGTGCTCGATAATATTATCCTAGCGAAGTTGTTCGTTGCACAACAAGGTGCGTTTTCCCGGATTGTGCGCAGTGCAAAGATGTACACTTTATTTGCGTAACAGTGATGGGGTGTCTTCATGGAAGCCTCTGAAATTCGCGTATCCGGTGAAATGCGGCTAGAGAATGCCTGCATATCAAATGAACAGCTGCAGACGTGTCAGCGTTGTCAATACCCTAGGTGCGCATTACGCAACAATGGGGACGTCCGAGCCGATGCGGCCGTTACGCAAGACACGCGCTGCAGCAGCGTGCAGGGTTCATACGATATTCCCTGACTTACTCACTTGCCCAATGCGCGAAAACAAGTCGATACCTTCGGCTTCAAAATGAAGATGCACGTGTGACTTTTACAAAACGCCCGCGGAGAGCATAGAACCGTATATATGCGGTAATTTGTTCAATGCCCTGCTTCTATCCATTTGCGTACCTAACAGTGCTTTGAGCGCTTCTTTACATTTTACAGCGAAAGCTGTTATGAGATCATTTCACCGGCCGTTTTTGGTGCCGTAGTTGTCCGCCGCCGCCGCCGCCGCCGCCGCCGCCGCCGCCGCCGCTGCCGCCGCCGCCGCCGCCGCCGCCGCCGGTGTCCGTAACCAGTATCGCTCGAAATAAGAAAAAAAACTAAATAAGAAAAAAATTCCAGGATGGAACGAGGTTCGAACCTGGGCCCTCTGCGTGGGAACCCAGTATTCAACCTCTGAGCCATGCCGGTGCTTGAAACTGCTTTGCAAAAAGGTCCTATACAGGCTTCATGTCGGGAAGGAACCACATTAGCATATGCAATATAGCGTGGTAAAAGAGTAGAATAAGCACCAAGCGTCGCACAACGCGAATTCTGTAACCAGGCGTCACACAATGCGAATTGCGCAACGAGTAGGTTGTTGAATGCTTCCAACCCATTACAAAGAGCTCTGCCATAATTCTTCATCGTCATCACGCACATCATCAACAAAGTGCGCATAATGCCTTACATGCGTTTAGCAGGTACCACGGCTGTCTGTAGAATGACGAAAAATGGCACAGTGCCTACTGCCCTACTTCTAAAAAATTACAATGATTTATAGCGTAGTGGCTTCCTCGCAAGTGCACTTCTGTTGGTTGCCAAGGAAGCCCATAAGGCTCCCATGATCCATTTCCTCAGGGTCTCAATAAAGTCAATTCTCTCTCTCTCTCGCTCTACGTTTCTCCGGTTAAAGTGTGTTATAAAGCGTGGTGGGACAGTTAAATAACGACCGGGCGTCACACAATATGCATTACGTAACTAGTGGGTCGTTTAAAGCTTCCAACCCATTACAAAGGGCGCAACCATAATTATTCATCGTCATCAACCGCCGCATCAACAAACTGCACATAATCGCTTACATATGGTACCTCGCTTCTTCGCAGAACAACGAATAATGTCGTGCTGGGTGCTTCCCAACTTCCCAAAAATTACGCTTTGTGGCGTAGTGGGTACGTTGCTAATATACCTGTATTAGTAGCCACAGGAGAGTTTATAACGGGCTCTAGAAAAGCCGCTCTTCCAGCTTTCGCTGTGACTGTGCTGCGCTTTCCGCGCAGGCCTGGCGTTTTTTTGATAAACATCGTTCTTGTTTCAGGTGTTTAACCGTTACTTGTTTATAAAGAATCATAGATAACACCGAATGTTAGATGTTCAGTATATGCAGGTGATATAAGTATGTGGACGTCTGACGCATCGTATTTGCATGTCTTACAAACATTACAAGAAGAATTGGACTGTGTAAATCGATTTCTTACAAGAGGAGGAATGGCTCTGAGTCAGAAAAAAGGCAGCCATACTACCATTTACTTCGAAAGGACCAGGTGATTTCCGGATTATTCAGCAAGATCAGCCTATTCAAATGGTACCAAGTCACCAATTATAAGGTGTGATATTATACCGAAGATTAAGATGGTCGTATCATGTTCAGTCCCTTGAACAAAAAGTGAATCGAGCCATTGGAATCCTCCGTCATATCTGCGGGGTTAAATGGCGAGGTGCTACAGAGTCACTGTTGGCAATGCATGTCGCGTGGATACGCTCCATGGTGAGTTACTCCCCGCCTCTGCTGCACAGACTTCCAGCCTCCACTGAAAGAAGACTTCACTTGCTCTCGGCAAGGAGCCTGCTGGTATGTATGGGGTTGCCATGGTCGACTTCTGGCGATGTGGTGTATGCAGAAGCTAGACAACCGTTTTTGACAGCACTCCGAGCAAGAGAAACATCCAGACATTTATTTAGAATTTTCACGCAGCGTGACAGTCATCATTTATCTGGCGAACTAACACACATGACTGTCACGCGACTCCATCATAGCATATCATCATTCTGAGCAATGGTACCTGGATATAAACGATGGACACCGTCAAACCCACCTCGGAAATTGACGGCTCTGAATGTTATCTGTGACAGAGAGGGTAAGAAAGCCTACATGGCGGCTCTAGTGGCTGTACAGATGGTGTCTTTATATAATTTTATCATAGATCATGTTTATACAAGACACAGTGGAAGGACGAAGATATATGCACAGATGGATCCTGCACTGAGCAACCGCCAGCCTCTGCGGTCTTTATACCAGGACTTGAAGGGATGGGAATGTGTGAATTATCACACAAATCTTCATCAACGGCATCGGAATTAGAGGCAATTTTCGAAGTAGGTAATTTATCTGCTACAATTCTAATAATAATAATAATAATAATAATAATAATAATAATAATAATAATAATAATTATTATTATTATTATTATTATTATTATTATTATTATTATTATTATTATTATTATTATTATTATTATTATTATTATTATTATTATATAATTTTCGCGGTTTACGTTCCAAAACCCCGATATGGTTACCACTGACAATTCTGGGACACGACACTGGATAGTATGTACGGATAGCAATCCCGCCTTTCAGATAATCAAAAATGCGAGTTCACCTTCTAAAACAGGCGAAATAGCCCAATTTATTGCAGAAACTGTGAGCTATGCCTCTGCGCAGGGTCACAACATCGTATTTCAATGGATGCCCAGCCACTTTGGAATAAAGGGCAATGAAGAGGCAGACAGACTCGCCAATAGAGCCTTGAATGAAGGACGGGCTAGCGCAGTCTCTATGTCGGGGAAGGGGGGGGGGGGTATTCGAAATATTATAATACAAGAAAATAACCTCTGTTCTATGGAGAAGTGGTTTCATAGCACTAAATAAAGCAATCATTACATCATGAAGTGGATCTACAAAGGAAAATCTCAATAGCGGCAGATCTTCCACAACACATAGAGAAGTTACGAATTCACAGACTTCGACTGGAAGTAGCGTATACAAACACTTTCCTGCACAAGATAAACCAATCCAGCTCACCGGAATGCTCCTGTGGTCACGAAGGTGAGACCGTTGGGCATATTCTCTTGGAATGCGTAAGGTACGCAAATGAAAGAGAAAAATTAGAGAAGAAACTAGCAATGTTTTGACAGGCGCCCCCTCACATTACAGAAATTACTTTGACTTTGGCCTGAAATGCATCTTCAGAAAAAGGCGAACATCTTCCTGAAAGGCTTCTTAGTGGACAGCGCACTAGATAAGCGCTTGTGATGAACATCTACGTGTTGCTATATATGGAGTGGTGTGTTAGTCCATATACCGTGGGCAAAAGGACGCTTTACTGCCATGTGAACTCCTGCAAGCAAACTGTACATTAACATGTTATTTTAACGTATTTTAGTGCGCTATATGCTTCTTTAGTAGCTCATTTTTTAAATTTGGATGACACTTTTTTTTTCTCGCTCCACAGCAAGCCAGTTAAAACAGAACAGAACAGGATGATCTCCCGCAGAGCAGGAGTCGATGTAATGCGAAGTCGTTTACTAGGAACTGGCTATGACGCACTGTTTGACGTTGAGCCAGAACTTATACGAGCCGGAATGACGTCTTTGTGTAAAAAAATTGGCCGCGTATCTGCGTGCTTCGCTGCAAATGTCGTCTAAAGACGATAGGAGAGGCGCTACGTGAGATATGGACGCCATCTGGCAATACGTCGGGAAACACGAGTGCTGTGTTGCGGGCTGGTAGTCCCGGCGCAGCGGCAGGCGAAGACCGGCGGTGACCAACGCGACCGGTGCACGGGACGCCGGCCAGCCCGAACACGCTGTTTGGCGCGATGCGCCGAAGGAGAAGAAACGTCCGCACTCAACGAGTACTCTCCACAAACTCTCTTACTTACACGTCGCCTGGGTAAAACAGGAATGGAAGAACGGCGCCCCCTGTCATTCGTACAATGCAATACTGAACCGAAACGGAAACACAACATGAGCTTGTGCAGAGGGCACGGAGGAAGACAAGTTTCAGCGCAGTCGCATTTTCAGCGCACCTTAAGAAACTACGGTTGTAACATTGTAGGGCGATTAGGGCCAGAAGGACCGTCACGACGAAAACCTGCCTCCTCAGTCGTATTCGCCTGGAACGTTGGTGTGGCTTCGCGTTCCCTCCTGCGCTCCTGGCCTTTCCACAAAGCTACTGCCTAAATACGAAGGCCCCTACCGCGTCCTACGTCAAGCATCCCCAGTTAACTATATGATTGAGCCTGTTCAATCATCTACGGACCGCCGTCGTCGCGGCCGCGAGACTGTTCACGTCGATCGACTGAAGCCGCATTATGACCCACCAGTTGTACCTGTTCCTTAGGTCGCCAGGATGGCTCCTTTTCCGCGGTGGAGTGATTTGTAACATGGTAGGGCGCAGACAAGAACGCCTGCGAAAGAAGAAGACGAAGACGGTTGTTGTTGGCGCTCGCGCTTGCTCGGCTTGGACCGCTGATCGCTTCAGCTGTGGCAATCTTTTAATAAACGCGTTACTGTCTCAACGTTAAACGCATACCATCAAGGTCTTTGAAATTGCGTATCTATGTATTTTCTGTTAAAGGAACGCACCGCCTAACACTTACCTAGTGATGTTGCGCCTCAGATATGCGTAATGTTGGCTTTTTGATCAACAGTGTACACAAGTATGAAGCTACTCAGCCGTTCACGATGGCTGGCCCTTGGGCAAGTGGTTCAACTTTGGCCGAGAGGCTGAATCGAGGGACGTGCCGACAAACAGAAAGACATACCAAATTCTGGTAGCGTCTCTCGGTTTTAGATCGTGACCCTCCGCTTTTGTGGACAAACGCGGCCAGCGTCCCAGCGGCGTTTCATCGGCGTCTCTTCCAAGTCAGCGAGCCTGCCGGCTGGCAGGGCCTGAGGTCTGTCCCATCGTCGTCGGCCCTTCCGGGGACCTGCGGGGATGGCGTCGAGGCCTCTGCCACCGACTCCACCGAAGGAGCACTGCTTCACGTTCAACGTGCCCGAAGACACTGTGTCAATCGACGAGATCATCGACAGCATTGAGGAAACCGTGGGCGATGAAGGGGTGCTGTTCTTGCAGCACCTCGGAACGTCAAAGTTCCTGGTAGCAACCAGAACAGCAGACCAAGCTACAAGTCTCCTAGTCAACGAAGGTTTCTGCATCAGGAAAGAGAAAGTGTCCGTCGACGCTGTTGGACCCCCCATCGTTCATGTCAACGTCTACAGGCTGCCACCGTACGTCTCCAACGACTCACTCGTCGCGGCTCTTCAGCCTTATGGCAAGGTGCGTGACCTGCAGTACACAACAGTGCAGAAGCGCCAAACGACCTACTCAGGAACGCGAGTCGTCAAAATGGAGATGACAAGGCCAGCTCCCAACTTTGTTACTGTACTCGGGCATCGCGCCATGCTCGAATACCGAGGCATGCGTCGAGTGTGCGCTCGATGCAGTGGCGAGGGTCACATGGCCGCTACGTGTACCAAGCCTTTTTGCCAGAGGTGCAGTGCATTTGGCCACGTCACGGAGACGTGCACCGTTGCGTGCAGAAAGTGCGGCGGGGATCACTCTGCGAAAGAATGCTTCCGAAGAAAATCTTATGCTGCAGTTACGCAGAGCACAGTGGCCTCTCAGGAAGATTTTCCGTCACTAAGCGAAGCTTTGGCCGTGCGCACGCGTACTCCCGATGGGACACCCAGGCTTCAAGTACTAAAGTCCACCAAGAGAGTTGTGCGACGCACACCTCCAGACAGCATGGACAGTGACTCCGCATGCGAGCAACGCTCCCACGACGCGAAGCCCGAAACCTCGAGCTCCGAGTCTGAAGTGATCGCAGGCGAAAGCTCGAGCAACGCGGAGAGCGTCGCGACAACCAGCAACGCAGTGGAAGCGTCCAGCGACCACCCGTCGTCGCAGTTGGACTCGGATTCCACGTCAGCGTCTACAAATGACAAACCAGCGTCTCCAGTGACTGCCGCGGAGGACGGAGCGTCGGCGCCGTGTTCAGGGACAGAAGCCGCTCGAGCTTCGCACGCCGCGACAAAGGCAACGACAGGAAAGAGAAGCGGCAGCAGAGTTACACGTGAAGAAGGCCTAGCACAGCGTTCTTCGGCAAGAAACAGATCCAGGAGCAGATCAGCGCAACGCAAACTAGACTGCAGCCTTATTTCGGACAGTGAGGAGGACCCATACACTCGAGGTTTCCTTTCGCTGCCTGACGAGGCGTCCAAGGAACTCCCCAGCAGCCAGCGGCGGCCAAAGCCAAGTAGTTCCAGTGGCAACAGTGATGAAAACTGCAATGTGACTTTCAAAAAACCACGCGTCGCCTCGCAAACGGATGGGGCCCCACCGAAAGTGAGTGATGACGAAATGTATTAGGTCCTTTTTTTTTTTTCCCACCCCACCCCTCCCCCTCCTTTTACATTTTAGTCTCACTTTTCGGCTTTGCTAACAATGAAGACATTTGTTTTCATGACATTTAATGTCCGAGGTTTTCGCAGTCCTGCCAAGCAGCAGGCAATCATTGAAATGGCTCGCGACATGCATGTTGATGTTTTGTTTGTGCAAGAGACAAATTTTCGTACGCGCTGGGACGTCGTCGCTTTCCGATATATGTGGCAGGTAGACGCCTTTTTCTCTCTGACGCACGCTACGTCACGCGGAGTCGGTGTCATTTTTATGAACAATAGGCTTCGAAGAGGGGCGCATTGTAGATTTGATACGGATGGCAGGGTGATCGCGCTTGACCTGTCACTGGATGGCAAGCGAACAAGAATTCTGAACGTCTACGCACCTGTAACGAGAACTCTTAGTAATGAGTTTTACAGAGGAGTGCGTTCGTTCATGCTCGAACCACTCCAGTACATCTTGCTGGGAGATTTCAACTGTGTCCTCGACACGTCGCGCGATATCAGAGGCCCGGGACAAGGTGGCTGTAACTATCAGGCACGAGAACTTGGCAAAATTGTTGCAGATTGGCAGTTGATAGATGCATGGGTCACTCTGCATGGTGACGCATTTGCTGCAACCAGAGCGAGTGGAATTCACGGAAGCCGCTTGGATAGGGTATACGTGCCGGAAGTGTTTCGCGCAGCGCTCGTGACATGTGAAGTCGTGCAAGTGCCTTCATACTGCTTGAATGCCAGTGATCACAAGCCGCTGCTGTTCAGCATGCAAGTGTGCAATGGAGGGCGATCTCCCCACTCCTGGCGCATGGATCCCACCATATTGCACGATGAGGAATGTATCAAGTACATGGAAACAGAAGTAGCGGCTTCCATTGCTGAGGTAGACGTATTAGATCCAGCCACGTGGGACAGGCTCAAAAAGCGATGGAGGTTGATTTCCGAAGAGGCGGGAAAGGAGAGGCATGCGCGCATTACGAGTCGCATGAATGAGACTCTCCGACGCATTCAGATAGTGGAGAGAGGAGGCACGTCTACACAGGCGATGCGTGATTACGTGGACGCCCAAAGAAAGGTGTATTCTAACCTGTTGCATAAGAGAGCACAAGCGTCTAGAATAGCAGACGAGTTGCAGCTGCCAAGGGACGAACTCGGGAATCTCGCGTTTGCAATTAGGGTCGGAACCCGGCGAAATCAACCACAGCGGATTTTAACGGCAAAAAGAGAGGACGGCAGCATAACGACCGAGCCAGTCGAAGTACGGAATACATTCAGAACTCATTTTGAGCGTCTTTTTGCCCAAGAACCGCAGCTAGACGACTGTGATTTCGAGTCCAGATTTCTTACGTTCTGCGATGGACTTCCCAAGTTGAAGGCCGAGGATACAGAGGGATTGCACTCCCCAGCAACGAAAGATGAAGTCTCGCAAGCCCTTAAGGCTATGAATGCCAGATCGGCCCCTGGCCCTGATGGCATCCTCACGGCCTTTTACGTGCGTTTTTTCGAGATTCTTGGGGATCTCCTGACTGATGTAGTGAATATTTTTATCACCGAAGGAAAAAAGCCGCTATCGTTCAGAGATGGTAGAGTAGTTCTGTTGTTGAAGGAGGGCATGGATCGGTCTAACCCCAAGTCGTGGAGACCGATCACTCTCCTCAACACGGACTATCAACTCGTGGCAACACTGTTAGTACTGCGACTGAGACCCCTGCTGAGCGAGTTAGTGTCACCCCTCCAGTCATGTGCTGTCCCTGGCCGCTCGGCTTTCGCAACGCTGACGCTGATCAGGGACCTCTTTTATTATGCCAAAGAAAAAGGAATTTCAGGAACTTTTGTAGCCCTCGATCAAGCAAAGGCGTTCGACAGGGTCGAGCGGCGTTACTTGTTTGCAGTACTGAGGAATTATGGCTTGCCAGACGAGTTCGTGAAGTGCTTTGAGCTGCTCTATGAGGGCACCAATAGTCACCTCTACTTAAACGGTGACATGACTGAGAGCTTCGCTGTTGAAAGGGGAGTTAGACAGGGATGTCCAGCCGCTCCAGTTTTGTTTGTATTGTCGCTAGATCCCCTCATCAGAAAAGTCGCGATGTGTCCCGGAATTAGAGGATTCCCCATGCCAGGCACTGATGAAATTAAAGTTACAGCTTACGCCGACGATATCTCAATATTTGTAAGAAACAAGATTGGTTTTGCCATATTTTTGGAGCTCTTTGAGCAGTACTCCGCTCTCTCTGGCGCGTACTTGAATACCGACAAAAGCAAGGCGATGCGCTTTGGAGCCTTCGCCGACGATCTCCCAGGTGGAGTTCAATTCGTGGACGCGGTCAGAGTTCTCGGAGTGACTTTTGAAGAAGGCAGCATTGCAAATAGAACATGGGAAGACGCAATAGCCAAAACGAGGGACGTGATAAACAGGACTTTGGAATACAAGCTGTCACTCGCTGCCAGGGCAGGTGTGGTGAAGACGCAAGCGTGCGCGTATGCTTACTACATCGCACATGTTGCGCTGTTGCCGCGCAGTTTCGCACAGCGCCTCAGAACACTTACCGGAGCATTTATATGGGAGCATAAACCTGCGAAGGTGAAGACTAGCTGCCTCAGTCTGCCCGCAGAGCGCGGTGGTCTAGGTCTGCCGGATATTAAGATCTTCAGTAGAGCATTGGCAGCAAAAACAATCTCTAGGTTGTTTGCTGATCCGGACTACCCAGGAAAGAGCCTTCTAATGTACTGGACAAGTACTCTAAAGACTACGTTTACAACGGAGAGATACAGTGGACCGCAAGCTGAAAAACCACTTGAGTTTTACAAGAGTGTGTGCGACTTTAGGCGCACAGTAGATCAAAAAACGGAGGGGAAAGGGTTTGATGAACTAGCGCCAATAGATTTAAGTTACTTGCTGATGGAAGAGACTAGAAGACGATGATAAAAGAAAAACGAACCCAAGCCGATGGAAGACATGGAAGAAAAGCAAAGTCCCTGAAGTGGTTCGCGAATTTGACTGGCTGAGAAGATGGAGCGTGTTACCGACGCGTCAACGCCTCGCCAGATTCCACGTGACACCAAATGATAGATGCGTCAATTGTGGGCAATCCGAGACCACTAAGCATGCGTTATTCGAATGCGTTGCTACTAAGGGTGTATGGCACCTTGTTTGGCGCACCTTTGGAGTTAGAGCTACATCGCTGTCACAAAAGAATAACGGCAAGTTTGCGCAATTGATACTTTTGGTGACAATGTACGTGATCTGGAGACGTCGGTGCCAGGCAGAAGCTCGTAGACAACCACAGCGGGCAGCGTTCCCAGCCATGCACCGTATTTATCGAATTGTTTTCGGATACCTAGTTGACGAGTTGGAAGCGAGTGGAGTTGATGCTTTCTTGAGGCGATGGCACACTCGGTTTTTCGCATTACGTGGGGAGAAACTTGAATTTCCAGCAGCTCGAACTGAGTTCGGAAAAAGCAACAAGTTATCCGACTCCCCGGGCTACAATTCCCCCTCCCCCTTTCCCTTTCTCCCCCCCCCTTTCTTTTATTTTATTTTCCCCCATCACCTTGTGAAGTAAGATGCTTAGTTAATATGTTTGTTGTTGTATAGTTGCTTGGTAGCGTACAGTGTATTACCTCTGTCTGTATAAGATTGCGTCTAGCGTTTGTGTAAGATACATTGACGCAATTTATAAGTATTTAGTTTATAAACGTCTCATGTGCTTACGTGTACAGGTTCAATAAACTTTCCTTTGTGACAGAAGGACAGACAGAAAGACAGACAGAAAGACAGACCAAAATTTCTGCGTTTAAGTTCCCCAAGAAAGACTATCGTCTTTAAAAATTGGCCGCGTATCTGCGTGCTTCGCTGCAAATGTCGTCTAAAGACGATAGAAGAGGCGCTGCGTGAGATATGGACGCCATCTGGCAATACGTCGGGAAACACGAGTGCTGTGTTGCGGGCTGGTAGTCCCGGCGCAGCGGCAGGCGAAGACCGGCGGTGACCAACGCGACCGGTGGGGACACCGGCCAGCCCGAACACGCTGTTTGGCGCGATGCGCCGAAGGAGAAGAAACGTCCGCACTCAACGAGTACTCTCCACAAACTCTCTTACTTCCACGTCGCCTGGGTGAAACAGGAATGCCAGAGCGGCGCCCCCTGTCATTCGTACAATGCAATACTGAACCGAAACCGAAACACAACATGAGCTTGTGCAGAGGGCACGGAGGAAGACAAGTTTCAGCGCAGTCGCATTTTCAGCGCACCTTAAGAAACTAGGGTTGTAACATTGTAGGGCGAGTAGGGCCAGAAGGACCGTCACGACGAAAACCTGCCTCCTCAGTCGTATTCGCCTGGAACGTTGGTGTGGTTTCGCGTTCCCTCCTCCGCTCCTGGCCTTTCCACAAAGCTACTGCCTAAGTACGAAGGCCCCTACCGCGTCTTACGTCAAGCATCCCCAGTTAACTATATGATTGAGCCTGTTCAATCATCTACGGACCGCCGTCGTCGCGCCCGCGAGACTGTTCACGTCGATCGACTGAAGCCGCATTATGACGCACCAGTTGTACCTGTTCCTTAGGTCGCCAGGATGGCTCCTTTTCCGCGGGGGAATGATTTGTAACATGGTAGGGCGCAGACAAGAACGCCTGCGAAAGAAGAAGACGAAGACGGTTGTTGTTGGCGCTCGCGCTTGCTCGGCTTGGACCGCTGATCACTTCAGCTGTGGCAATCTTTTAATAAACGCGTTACTGTCTCAACGTTAAACGCATACCATCAAGGTCTTTAAAATTGCGTATCTATGTATTTTCTGTTAAAGGAACACACCGCCTAATACTTACCTAGTGATGTTACGCCTCAGATATGCGTAATGTTTGCTTTTTGATCAACAATGTACACAAGTATGAACCTATTCAGCCGTTCACGATGGCTGGCCCTTGGGCAAGTGGTTCAACTTTGGCCGAGTGGCTGAATCGAGGGACGTGCCGACAAACAGAAAGACAGACAGAAGGACAGACAGAAGGACAGACAGAAAGACAGACCAAAATTTCTGCGTTTAAGTTCCCCAAGAAAGACTATCGTCTTTAATAAGCAGTTGCGTTTGTGACGCGAAGGTACCAGGCTTGCCGGCTACGTCTTGATGCATAAAGGCTAGTTATTAGACCGACCTAACACCGGCATTCGCATGTGAGCGCAGACGTCAGTTACAATGGGGAGAAATGAACGCTCCGACGCGCTGACGGTGCCCGTCGTAACGAGCGTTCGTCGGCGTGCTATGGCTTGGTCGAGCAATGCCAGACAATAAGAGTGACTAACAGTGCTGCCAGCGCGTCAACTTCAGACCTCTTACGTCGATGACGTACGCAGAAGATGAGGCCGCTGGGAAGAACATCAGCGAAGTGTAAAGACGCCAATTGTCTGAACACGCTTGCTAGCATGATGGACATATGAGTGTTCTATTGCACCTCTTGAAATATGCATCAGTGGCATCGTGGTTGGAACAACGGGATTTGGTGTTGGAGACCCTTAGTACAACTCCGTTCATCACAATTTTTTCAAACAAACCGTGTCATGAGTCACAAATTTCTGTTGCGGCGGCGTTGCACGCTCAAAACCCGGCGCCGGCGAGTGTAGAGAAATCAGGCCCTCGAAGGTGCCTCGGTGAAATGCGTAATTTAAGTGCCGTTTTCGAATAGTTCACGCTCTCTCAATCGTGAGCTTGTCTGTGATTAGTCGTTTCTTATATGGAAATCTGATCTTTTATCGAGGTCAATGCTAATTTCCCGTTGCTATACTATTGCTTGGATATGAAGGAATGACCGTGGTTGTTGCCTATAGCAACTGATGTGTTGCCCTGCTTAACACGTGAATGAAAGTCCACCCTAGGAGGGAGCGCTGAGCAATGAAAAAGAAAGAAAGAAAGAAAGAAAGGAAGAAAGAAAGAAAGAAAGAAATGAAGGAAAAAAAGAAGAAAGAAAGAAAGAAAGAAAGAAAGAAAGAAAGAAAGAAAGAAAGAAAGAAAGAAAGAAAGAGAGAGAGAAAGAAAGAAAGAAAGAAAGAAAGAAAGAAAGAAAGAAAGAAAGAAAGAAAGAAAGAAAGAAAGAAAGAAAGAAAGAAAGAAAGAAAGAAAGAAAGAAAGAAAGAAAGAAAGATCACAGCATATCCACGGCGTGAATGATGATGAGTGGGGCGAAGCTCCGGAGGGAATAATCGGTAAACCGCGAAACTCTTCCGTGAAATTCGCCCAGCACACCATATAAAGAGCGTGAAACACCGTGTATATATTAAACATCAAACTTTTATTGTACTGTTGGTTTACGTGGTCCCTTCATTATCACCGCTTTGTGATCGGTGAAATGCAAGGAAAGTGTCCGCTCCTGAGTGAAAGAGAAAGCGCGCCAAGAGCGACCGCGTTCCCCGCTCGCCCTGTGAGAATTAACGGCAAGGCTAGAGGGAAGACACGACGCGCGTAGCGTTTCTCTTCGCGTTCCACGACGCGAGGTCGGTAGCATGCCCAACGAAAGACAACGGAACGCGATCGTGCAAGTGCTCCGGCTTCGCATCGCCTCATGGTTCCATTTAGCGTCCCAAAACCAAACATCTTGCTCAAGGTGGGCTTTGCGTTTTTCGTAGAAATAATTTCTTTATCATGTGACGAAAAGTTGAAAGCTCACTAGAGTATATGGCCCGCAAAGTATGTCTTTTAGTGTGATTTAACGAGGCGAGGTGGCTACATACTACTACAGAGGAGGGAACGACCCACACCCTAAGGAGCTTCGCCCCTAAAAAGAAAGAGGAGTAGTACGTCAGGAGCGCGCACACGCCAAGCGCCGCTTGCCCCTATTTTCCTAGTAAGGGAAGGGCTTCCAAATTTTTCTAAGCACCCACTTGTTACAGTTCTCTTGTCAACGCCAAGACCAGATACCTTGCTCAATACCTTGCTTCTAAGTCAGGCTAGACAACTTCAAGCGTCTCGGAAGCACACACGCTTACATCCTTTGCATATCCCGCTGAGATCGTCTAGGATTTCAGAAGCATTGCATCGTAAATAAAATGAAAGAAAGAAAAAGGTATAGCAGTCGCAAAACGACCACGCATAAATAAACCAGCCCCCTAAAGGGTATACGTAACATTTCTACACCGGTAAGGACGACAGGGCGCGGTGACACCTTTCAACAAGGGCGAGCGGGGTTGAATCCCAGTCGCGCAAGGCAAACTTCGATAGCGGGAAAAAGCTATACCAGCCGCTTTCTAGTTCTCCAGATATGCAAACATGCAAAGCCACGTGGCCGCCTCCTCGAAGTGACAGTCTTCTAAAAAAAGAAGAAATGAATTAGCTTTCCAGGCGTTTCATTTATCCCTGGTGCTCACCAACGACAAATTGGAGTTCTGTAGCCAAAGTAGTGAGAGCCTGTGCAAGATATGGGCAAGCAAAAAACATGGCTACCTCTCAATTTCAACCCCGGCACTTGCTAGACTGGCTTGTTTAAATAGGCGCTTTCAGTGTTCTTTGTGAAGCTAATATAGGGGTCTGTTTACGATTAATGTCCAGAATAGATACAGACAAATAAGTGTTGGAGTTTTACGTCCCAAAACCACGATACGATTGTGAGAGACGCCGTAGTGGAGGGCTCCGTATATTTCGACCATCTGGGGTTCTTCAACATGCACCTAAATCTAAGCACACGAGCCTCTATAGCTTTTTCCCGCTATCGAAGTTTGCCTTGCGCGACTGGGATTCAACCCCGCGACCTTTGGGTCAGCAATCAAGCACCATAACCACTCGACCAACGCGTCGGGTCAAAACAGACAATGAAATCCATGTTCGAAATAGAAGATGTTTAATTGCGATATACACATACAAATAAACAATAAAAAAGACAAAAGAGATTCTAAAGCATCACAAAATATTTCGCGCCACTTTTGCACAATATATAGCCAGTCAAGAACCACATAGAAAAACGCAGAAAAGTAGAAAGTCAGAAAAGGGGGAAACCGCAGAGAAACTTTGTGCGGCCACTGCTAAGAATAAAATGTTTATTCAGTCTATTTTGTTTCATCAAGAAGTTAAAGAAGTCAAGAGATCTTCCACTGTATTTATAAGAACGAGCCACACAGAGAGAATATTTAATTATACATGAAAATCAGCACGTCTTGCCGAAGGCCTGGGTATGCACGATAGCGGTTGGCATTAACCCACATGTGCTGTGATTTTGTATAGATAGCAGCGTGTGCAGTGTATCTCGAACAATCCTTACCAGTGAAAATGTGTAGAGCCACATATGTCCCTCGACGTGTTCACTGGTAAGGATCGCTTTTCTTTCTGCGGTTTGATTTGTCTAATGCATTTACTTCCCCGTTGAGGCCGCGTTAGTTTTTTTTTTTTTTTTTTTTTTTGAAAAAGTCTGTCATGTGGACGTGATGTTTCATTTATTTTTCTCCCGAATAGCTCTAACAAATCCTTAGTCTGATTCTCTTAGCACGGTCATCTTTCGGAGCTTGTACATTCATATACCATGCGTGGTTTTTTTTTTTTTTGTGGCAAAACAGCCATTTGGGCTAGTTGGTAACTGTTCATATCTTAAAGCAAATAGGCGCACTATGGGAACAAGGACAAAAGGGAGGAACCGACGACACAAAGCGCACGACACGTGCGCTTTGTGTCGTCGGTTCCTCTCTTTTGTCCTTGTTCCCATAGTGCGCCTATTTGCTTTAAGACATGCGTGGTTTCCTGCGCATGGTCCCTGTCAAATAAATGTTATCAGACACTTCTCTCACAGCTCGTCGACAGTTTCTCGTCTAGACGACGCAGGAGAGTGCGGGTGAGCGCGGCAGGTTTCTCGAATTTAAAATCAACCTCGACGCCATCTCCGGCCCTGGGCTCGACTCGGGTTCGGGACACGCCGTCTCGTTCCCCGTATCTCCTTCGCAACGTGCGCCATTTGCAATTCAGAGCATGAGTGCCCGTACCTGTTCGTAACGTGTGACCTGTTCCCGTTTGCGCAACGCTGACGCAAACTGAGGTCTCTCTCTGGGCTGCCTAGGAAAACGTTCTCGGTGGATTTAGCAGTGCACTGAGCGTTGTACTTTAGGAGGACAGACTGCTGGGCTAGTTGGTCTCTCATTTTAACGAAGTCAAGTTAGTGCAAATGTAGACGCACACAAAGACCTGCCATTGTCTGCCTCGTCTTTGTGTGTCCGTCTACATTTGCGGTAATTTGGCTTTAATGGCGAGCCCATTAAAGTTATTATTGTTCTATCGATTTCCTAATGCCATTTCGCATTCCTTTGCTTGGGTTTCTCTTAGTTGAGTTTTTATGAAAGATTTTAACAGATGAAATAAAGACTACGAAAGAGAGCGAGAGAGACGAAAAGGAAAGGCAGCCATGTCAAACTGGCATTAGTAACCGGTTTGCTACACTGCACAGCGGTGGGGAATGCGAGATGGAAATGAGACAGAGAGAGAAGGAGAAATAAAAAGGGAACATATACACACACACGCGAACGGTGTTCCAAATACAGAAGTCCCTATGGATCGGTGGAACGCAGTAAGTCATCGGCATTTTTCATTGCAAATAAGGGGAGACATAGGAAAGTGCAAAAACTTCAAAAAGGTGGAATAAAAAAGCTTTACTAGCCGATCATGTTCCAGACTACTATACTGCTTTGCCAAAATATTAACAACGTACAATACTTAATTTTACGACAATGAACTCGGATGTTTTTAGTGTTCTGTTTGTTTTACTTTTAATTTTTAACGCCGTTCGTACGCCTGATACGAATGGAAGAATAACTTTCCGAGATACCAGCCGTAATGCGTGACATGTAATTGCTGCCCAGAACTCAACCTTCCAATGGAAGTATTCAAATTAGAGTGTAATGTTATAATTGTCATCCTTAATAGGACCTTTATGAAATGGTGTTTGCACAAGCACAACGCATGATCAGAAATACCCATTTTGTCGCCCTATGACTATTACCTACAGAAAGAACTGTTTATTCGCAAGCACGCTCTGTCGTAAGATAAAATATTGAAAGGCGGCATTCTAACGTCATAGCCAAGTGCTTAAACAAAACCAGAGTATTATACGGGGCACATTATGGATGACCAAAGGCTAAACTGTAATTATCCCTATTTGTAAGTTTTGCATATAGTCCAATATTAATAGGAATGTCGCATCTTTTAGAAAAAATATACCAGAGAATTTCGCGATTCAACTCATAGCCGTCATGCACAGAGCAGCTACAGCCAAACTACAGACAAGAAGTTGTACACGGCTCTACATCGTTACAGCGATAATCGAAGACAGTGCCTAACGACGTCTAATTGACAAAACCTGAAAGGGGAGGCCCAATTGGCTGAATATTGTAGACCCTGCCTTTATTGCAGAAAGGCCAGTTGAGGAACAAGGGTCGCACGGTTATAACAAAGAAATGAAAGAAGTCTAGTGGTGACGGGTATTTCTTGAGTAAGCGGGACAAGATAGTAGATGCCAGGAAATGACTCCGGCACTACGCCACAAAGCGAAGCGGGAAAAAAAGACAACAGAAATATTGTTTGTTTCTCTAAGCATTATGCCAGCTCTGTTCCAGAAAACACGCTTCTGCCTCGTTAGGCATCTAGCGATCCAGACATCTGACCGTTCATTGCACGAACCACTGCATTGCGGTACAAGCGCGAGGTGAAAGTTCTACAGCATAGACTCGGCTGCGTTGCAGGGGAAAGGATTAGTGCAGTGATGAGTCCTCAAACAACAGAAAGCTGAGCTAGTTGGTAAGTATTCATGTTAAAGAGACAAGGCATATACACACTTTCTCGTGTCTCTAACATGGATGAGTCTTGCATAGATAAAGGGACGTCGGTACGTAATGGGTAATTCGTGTGAGCTGTTCCGAACGACAAGACTTTGTGTCCGTGTCGTCTCTCTTGTGGGTGTGTGTTCGCGCTGTTACCCCCTTAATCTAGGACAAGAAGCAATGCTGAAACGAAAGCAAAAAGAATGTGATAACGGAAGCACTTGCTTGAACAGGAACTTGGGTTAATTGGCTTTTTGCGACGACTAATGCATGTCGTATTAAACGAAGACATGACTGCAGCAATACATAAGACAAGTAGCACTGGTTCCCTACGGAATAGTTACATTTATGTGTTATGCCTAGCAAGTGCGCAGTACTTAACTTACTCAGAGTTCATGCGATGCCTGCCGAGATGTTGCGTCACTGTAACAAAACGCACAAAACTTTTACGCGCGTTTGTAATGAGTAACTAAGGGTCATTGCTGACTTCGCGGAAACAAATCAAGGGCTTTTCTGAAGGATAAAGGACGTGTACCCAGCAACGCTCATGCAGAGCATTCACGAATTAAAACGCGACATATTTTTTTTAGTATAACGACTGCTACGAGCGATTGCTAGGGATGACCGCGTCATGTCACTGCAACTCTGGCCGCTAAAGGCGCTGATGTAAGTGTTCGAGTCAAAATTACACCAATATGACTTGAACTGTAGACACTGAAAATGAAAGTACGCGGATTACTTAGCCCTAAATTTGCACGCTTCAATCCCTAAGTACTGTATATCGCCCGACGAGTGGAAAACTAGAGCTGCATGGCACACCCCTGCCTGCGTTCGTTCTTTTTTTCGGAACTAATATCTTACAGCGCAGTCTAACCATGGGTGAACAAAAGGGTTAAAAAGGGCGATGAGGGTAAAAGGACGGCTAGCAACACGCTCGCTTGCATTCGTTGTTTTGGCCCGCACCGCGTAAGCTATGGATCATATGGTTGTCGAGAAATGCCGAAAAGCCTCTGCTGACGCCAGAAAAGAGCCTTTTTTCCAACTTTCTTGGCCTTTCGTGATTTTTCTTAGCCATTTTGCACACCAACAAAGCATGTGACGCTAGTGGAAGCCGACGCCAACGTCGTACTT
This sequence comes from Rhipicephalus sanguineus, assembly GCF_013339695.2. Lineage (NCBI taxonomy): Eukaryota > Metazoa > Arthropoda > Arachnida > Ixodida > Ixodidae > Rhipicephalus > Rhipicephalus sanguineus. The sequence goes on along the minus strand of NC_051181.1, from coordinate 155,261,776 downwards.
TGTAAGCCTTATATAAAACTTACTCTTGCATAAAAAAAAAATCACAGCATATCCACGGAGTGAATGATGATGAGTGGGCGAAGCTGCGGAGGTTCATCGGTAAACTGTGAATCTTCCGTGAATTCTGCCCAGTACATCATCACCGACGTGAGATCGGGCGCGTTTATACTAAAGGTTCGATGAGTTATGACGACTTGCAGCTCACTTTAATTTTACATGTACGCTGTGAATTTTCATTGTTTAGAAAACCATTGCTTTAGAAAACATCTGGCGTCTTTTAGAAACATCTGCGTTAAGCAGCTGGCGTCTTTTCGTTTTGCTTTAGAAACATCTGGCGTTCTTTCGTTTTGCTTTTAGAAAACATCTGGCGTCTTTCGTTGGTTTATTTCATCAATCAACGGCGTTTTGAACAAAATTTTTATTGTTTAATCACGCACAGGAGAAATCTCACCAGGCACTACCTTGGAGGTAAACAATGGCTGCTAATGGGAATGAGAGACAGAAGAAGTCGGCTTTTAGCTAACACTTACACTTCTACTTCTACTAACGTTTCCTACTGGAACATGCCAATGGCTGCTAATGGGGAATGAGAGACAGAAGAATTCGGCTTTTAATTAACGCGCACGCTGCGAATTTTATTGCGATAGCAATTATATGGACAGTCTCGGCTGGATTTTGCCGTCGCCGTCGCCGTCGCCGCCGTCATGCACCGTATATGTATAAGTATGTATATATATATATATAAAAGCCCCAAAGAAAAATAATTCAGAAAAATGCTTCCGAAGCGCGGAATCGAACCAGGGACCTCATCCTCCGCAGTGAGTGGCGCTAGCCACTACGCCACGAAACGCAGATCCTCCACGTAGCTAACGGCGAGCGTTATATACACACACTTTACCGCTGGACGGACTCAGAGACGGCTGCGCTTATAAGCGTTTCCTCATTACCAGCGAGATGGCGTTAGGAGCGCGACAGGCGCATTTAAATGTCATCGGCGAGCTCGCTCGCTTCTCCTTATACTTGCGCAGGGAGAACCTTGCCCTTCCGCTGTCTGCTCGCGCGGTTTTCTTGTGCTGAGGGGAAGAGGAATGTTTCACGCTTTCACCGTGATGTCCGCGCTCATGTTACAGAGCGTACGAAAGCCACTCGAGCTCAAGGGACGCCGCTAAACGAACAAACAGAATATGAGCGCGAACTATCAAGTGTCACAGCTCGACACTTGAAGCACGCTAGTTTCCTTCGCTGCTTCGGCCGCCTTTGCAACAGGAGCGCTGTTCAAACTGAGAGTATCCATTGGCGAGCCTCATTTCATATAGCATTAGTTTCTTGCTATCGCATTCATTGCTTCGGCCTTGCGGCGAAACTATGACTTTTTTTATTGTTCAACAACGCACAGGAAAAATCTCCCACCGGCACCACCTTGGAGGTCAAGATCTGGTACTAGCGTTACGACTGGTTACGCACTACGACTACTACGACTACGAGGGACGAACGGGTGCCGCCTTAAGGAGCTTCGCCCCTAAAAAACGCAAATGTCTGCAGTAGTTCTTCGTAATCGCAGGCTTAACGGAAACTTCGAACCGAATAAGGTGCACCTGCGCCGACTTCAGAGTAAGTTCTTGCCGCGAGTCCCGACATCTACAGCGCGATTTAAAAAGAAAAAAAAAACGTGGTATGAAATGCGTGCACAAAGAGGCTTCGGCATTGCAACACATTAAAATAAATGTAAAAATGGTTCTATATTTCCAGAATGACTCGCGGCGTGCTAGTGTGCTGTCCCATAGCTTCAAGCCTGCCCTTTTTACACCTCGGCAGCGATATTGACTGGTTTGCGCTTAGATAGTGTTCCTTTGACGGGGTCGTGGAATTTAATTAACTTCTGACCGTGCCCACGACATGGTAAATTAACTCCCCTCGTCGATACAAAACAGGGTTTCTAACGAGTGTTCGACCAGGAGCGGCGGCTCGGTGTCGATGGTGGATTCGATTCACGCGAATCTACCATCGATGCACGCGATGGTGTATTCGATTTTTGCCACTGCCTCCTTTAGATTGGAACGAAGCGTGAAAGCGCTCGGGTATTTAGCCTCGGGAGCATGTTGAGGAAACCCGAGGTCGTCAAATTTAATCTGGAGTTCTTCGCTACGAAGTTCCTGGTGAGTACATTGTAATTTTGGCGTTTAGAACACTGAAGTGTCAGTTTCATTGAGTATTCTGACTTTGTTGCCGGTATTTCTGTACCTGGTGAATATGTTAACCTACATTCATGAAAATATTCTTGATAGGAAACGGACGCCAACATTTCATGAATTCGTAAGAGATAGCATCGACCGACAAACGCAGCGTTATTCCTACCATATTCATTAAGAGTAACAGGCTAGATTCCGAGAGAAGGCAAACGCGCCAGGAGGATACGGAAAGTTAGGTGGGCAGATGAGATTAATAAGAATGTTGCGGTTATAACGTGGCCGCAGCAAGCACAGAATCGGGTTGATTGGTGGAACATGGGAGAGGCCTTTGCCCTGCAGTGGGCGCAGTCACGCTGATGATGATTATAGTGTTGATGACTATTCACGGGCGGGCAGGGGATCAGCACACACACACACACACACACACACACACACACACACACACACACACACACACACACACACACACACACACACACACACACACACACACACACACACACACACACACACACACACACACACACACACACACACACACACACACACACACACACACACACACACACACACACACACACACACGCACACAGAATTGTTATTAGAGCGTCTTAATGTTTCATAGGTAAATTACTTGGAGCATGAGAACTACAGTAAAACCTCGGTGATACGAATCTCGCGGGGTTACCAAAAATATTCGTATCATCCGAAATACGTGTCACCAGAAAACATGGAAAATTAGTATGCGACAAAAGAAAGTTGGCATACGTTTTGATTAGTGTTCCCAGTAAAGTTTTTAGACGTCAGCGATCACACTTGAACTCGTAATCATACTTGTACAAGATGTGTTGTGCCCCGTGACCGCTAGTAGCCCGTTCCTAATCTTTCAACGCTTTTCTGCATGTCACCAGAGTACGGCGGCGAAAGTGACTTAAGAAGCGCCTTGCACACCATAGATAGAGGCCAAGCTCCTTCGCGAAGACCGTCCGCTTTGTTTCTTGGGGTCTTCGTCCACGTTTCACGGGACTTCATGACGGACCCGCAGCACAAGTTTCAGTCTTGTTTCATAGAACGTCTGATGGCGGGGGCATGGCTTGCATGGACGTCAAGGCACGTGTTAACACACTACAGAGGCGCTGCTGCATCGAGCACAGGATCACGCGTAAGCACGTCGAAAAAAAAAAGGGGCGACGTCAACGTCATCTGTAATATAAACGCGAATGCGCATAAAGGCCTCTAAGATTCGCGCGCACTATCTCTGAGGCAACGACGCACCCTTGATGGTCGCGCAGCGCGCATGCCCGAGCCCGCTCGTGACTGCCACGTCTTCCGCGACAGCGCGGCCAGCACCTGTTCGTACCTGTGCGCTAGCGTACGTTCGTATCAAACGTCAAGGGTGCAAATCAGTTCGCAACAACCGTACTCTAATACATTGCAGGCTAATGGGCCTTGGCCGGGACCACAGAAACATTCGTATCACCCCGAAATTCGTACGAGCCGTGATCGTATCACCGAGGTTTTACTGTATTATAATATGCTCGCTACGCCATAAAATAGACAAACCTCCTCCTCCTCCTCCTTAACCTTTGTTGTGATAAATAGGTGAGTTTTCGTGGACTACAGTCATACCAGACTATATAGAACTCGGATAAATTGAATTATCCTTTATATCGAACATTTTTCGAACACGGCACTGCTTTAACGTGAATTCATAGGAAAATCTACGGCCACATCGAGCAACAACAGCCGGAGCTTTTCATTTATCGAACATCGGGTAGTGCGAAATGCCCCCAAAAGTACGTCTTCTCTCACAAGAAGTCACTTTTTCTCGCGGAAGGGCATGCACTTGGGAGCGCGAGCTGCGGGATTAGGAGGGAGCCGCGCGGATCTACTAGAAACTACGCCTTGTCAACACGTGCCTCTCCCATGATTGCTCATCGTCGCACCCGTCGACCCTTCATGCGCGACGAGTTCGATATATTCGGGTTCGACTGTATTACTTTCAGCACCATCTCGTTCCATGTGCATTCATATTACATATTGATTTTAGAGATTGCGCATCGATTGCACGAAAACATCAATCTGTCGTTATGTACCCAACAGCTTTTACGAAACTTATAAAAAAAAAGTTCAATAAAGCGAAGAATGTGCGCTATGTTCGGAAATATCGCAACTGTATCGACGATGCACTTTTTCTGTGTGCAACCGAACCTGACAGCCAACACGGACGTGTGCGCAACAGTACTAGAAGTAAGATGGGGCCCACACCATGCACATGCATAAGGACCTAAAAAGCAAATGTCTTCTTTTATCGCGACAGCTTTCCTATCTGTCGAGGCTACTTTTTCTCCGGACGAGGACAAATGGGCCTGCATGCATGCAAATGCGTCTCGAATACGGCAGTACCAGTAGAAACAAGCGCGGCCATAAAATAATGGCCGCACGAAAAAAAATGTTTCCTGACCACCCACTCGCTCATTTATTCTTGTCTAGTTGGAACTCCCCGTCGCAGTTCTGTGCGCGTAGAGGAGTAGGCTATTTCGACGTCTGTTTCGGACAATTTTATTCGTTTAGTGCCCTAACTTCCCTATGCCTATATACATTGAGAACTGCATAAACAGCGGCATGCCCACGAGCAGCTTTGTGCAAAAAAACGACTCTGCTCGATGCGCGTGCAAGACCGAATTTTAAATGGCCCTGACTGCGAAATAATCCGCAGGCTGTGCCTACGTGACATAAACGTACAGATGCAGCAATGTATTTTTTTAAAAAATTTGCTTTTTTCCAGGTGCCGAGATAGCGCATTTCAACGTTCCTTTGGGGCCTGAGTCTTGTCTGCATTGTGTCCCAAATTCTCTTCTGGCAAACCATTGAAACAACATGCATATAGTCAGAAAATAACTGAACAGCAAGTATCCTTCCTTACGCTTCATCTTAGCAAGTGTGTCGTTACCACCGCCCTATTTTTATAGTTTTCAGTGAAACACAAGCTTTGCAAATGGTTAGTAAGATCTGCCAGTCAAATACAGCGACGTAGAGGCTGAAATTGCGACATTATTTTTATAGATGTTTATGTATGTACAGATGTTTATGTATGCTGTCCTGAGAAGGTTAACTATTTTCATCACCAACAAAGATTCTCGCTAAAAACCTCGGCTGCTCACTACAGTGTCCTAGTGTCGTTTTGATATGCGGACAATGGCTGCAGTTGCGGAACACCGGCTGCACTGATGCGTTCTGAAAGAATCCTCTGTCTTTAATGAGTCGTTCTAATGACGGCTGACATTCAGGCGCTCAGCAGCCAAACGTCCGGAATTGCGCATTCAGGAGAGAGAAAACGAGCTTTCGCTGCTTTGGTATCGACCGGGACGTCCAACCTCAGTTTCCGGTCACGTGGCTTCACACACTGCCGACTACAGGGAACGCAAACGAGAGAAACCCTTCGTCGAAGTTAGGCTAAATACGGAGAACAAATTTGAAACGCGAAAAACCTTGTCGTACAGGGACTATTTGCCAGATGAAACGCAACGTGGTAAGGACGTTGTATCACTTTAGGTGTCAACGTCTGTCAGGGCTGACGGCACGTATAAGCGAAAGGTCTCCGAATAAACGAAGCTCTGCAGCAATTGTGGTAAGGCAGCGCTAGACAACGAATACATAAGGAACAAGAAGAAGACGGCATGAAGACAAGACGAGACATTCCTAGCGTATACGTTGTCTAGAGCTGCCTCACCACTATTATGAACCCAAACAAACTTTCCCACCTACCCGTTATTCTACCGCAATGCTATTGTTGTTTCTTATATCAACCAAGTATAGCGTCACAAGTTGGTTTTGAGTTTTCTACTGTGCCCACTGCTCCTATTGACCATTCCCGGTTTTTATTTTCGTCAGCGCCTAACGCGTATGTAACTGCAGATTTCGCGGCGTCACTGTACGTTAAAAACACATCTTCGGCGGAAAGCAAGGATATGAAATAATGCGTTTCATGGTTTATGCTCTCCTATAACTATAAAAAAAAATCTGTAAAGAGGGGGTAGGTGCTCGAGCCGACGTTTCGACAAGTGGATTTGTCTTCTTCACAGCTGGAGCCGATTTTGTTCAGTTCCAGCCTTGAAGAAGAAAAGTCCACTTGTCGAAACGTCGGCCCGAGTACCTACTCCCTGTTTACGGATTATTTCACCGCAAGTTTCCGTCTTCCGCTTCCTGCCTATATAACTATAGATACTTATATTTACAGTGGCCCGTCCTTCATATTAAATGGAAGAATCACTTACAGCCACCCAGGTTTTCATTGCGAGTTTTAGTTGCCTAGGGTGGAGATACTCCGTGTAATGATCGCCGTTCTCGTTGTGCTTTAAATACTTTTACCGAAGGCTACAACAGGGATTAGGTGATGTGCAATGCATGTCTGTAAAAAATATACACGTCAAAACTGAACGTGAGAAATTATTTTTTTCTCACTTATTGATTGCCTTTTTTTTTTCTAGCTTCCCGAAGTGTCGCAAGGCTTGTGCAGAAGTATACGTGAGGGCTCCGCATGTAGACTGGCCGCAGTTTGAAACGACGAGGGCGATGGAATTTTCGGAGCATCACAAACCACCATACATTTACCTGACGGCACACTTAATAATTTTCTTTTGGTGTTCTTTCATACGCCTGAAGGAAATCTTGAAGTACGAAATATAAGACGAATACGTCATTGCTAGCAATGAAAAAATGTTGAGATCTAGACAAGGGACGACTTCATTAGGTGATGAGTAAAGCCACTATAATCAATTAGTGGTGTTATCGTACGCATCCGCCAACTGGCTCAGCTAAAATGTTTTCGGATCGTCGTACATTTAACATGAAACGGCAATGCCGTAGGGTAAACGGTATGACATTACAGTCACTACTAAAACAGCGTATGTTCGTTTTCTCAATTATGGCGTAGAGTGCGCTGTGTAACCCTTTTGTGCACGCTTTACCGCGGTCTGCAGGTTTGGTGCGACAACCACGCCTAATAAAATGTCACATTGTAGCACTGACAGATCCAGTACTCTGTATACAGTATGCTGGAAGAACAACTAGGTGGTTCAATATGCACATTTGAGGGAAAGGGAAGACTGCGCGTTCGGAAGGAATGCGGAACCTTAATTACAAGATTGCGCTCTCTCCTTTATTCGTACCATACGCACACGCAAACATCGCTTTTCCCACACCACGTGCATTAAAAATTACCCCAACAGCAGCACAAACACGCCGAACGAACACCATGCTACGCATATGTTGGATATTTGTATTACAGGGTGCCCACGTTTATGTTTCTATACAACAGCTGCCTTTATGTACAGCACAACTCTCTCTGTTAAACAAGGGACGTGTTTCCTCCTCAGATAACGAAGCCTTAACTGAGGCGAGCTGTAAAAGGCAAATTATAAGCTTTAAGATTTTGCAGGATGTGGGAACACTGAAACTAGGCAGATCATTGAAGATAAACTTACTTGCCGATGTGGTTTGCTCCTTATCTACAGATAAGATACGGCATTGAAATAAACTCTTTAGCTTCAGTTCTCTGGCCTCCGTCCGTAACAAATACGAACGATAAGCGTAGGCATTTCAGAAGTGCTGAGGTCAGAAAGAATAAGCGACAACAAGTTACAAATATAATTTAGGATTGCTCAATAAAACGTAGAAAGTGGTCTTATTTTTTCGGAGATATTACTCGCAAGTGCACAGGCAATATTTTCATGTTCTAAAGATATATGACCAAAATAAAAAAGACAAATTTTAGGTCGACGCATTTTTTTGGTCTTGTGGTTCGTTCGTTCAGTGGAGCGGACGTACGCGTTGTCTTGTACGAAGCCACGTGGCTGTCACAGACATTTTTCGTTAAGCAGGCACTCATCTGGGCGCAGGAAAAAAACAATCAAATTCACCATTTCCTATTTCACGCTGTCTGTTCCAATATCCGCAAATTCCACGACTAAGCTATTTAGCTGGATTTGTCTATTAGAAAAAAGAAAGCAACGACATTAATAAAGCAAAAAAGAAACTACTACTTAAGTATTGTTAGGACTGCAGCGGCCCTTTTGCTAGCTGAGGACTGTTTTAAGATTCCATTACTGAAATAAAATAAATGTAAGAAGTCTTTTGATAATAAAAGAACGACGACCACATTATTTTACAGCACTATTTTTTTCGGAGAAACAAGCCTTCATATGTTTTCGCTGCTGAATGCTGAAGTTTATTATGATAATTTCTATCGATTGCTTGAGAAGAATAAGCTTTTCGTTTTCTTCGCCAGTTTTGTGCTTCATTAGTATTGCTAACACCCAGAGGATATAACGCCAATCTATCTTGGCAACATTATATATATTTTTTTTCTTCACGCTATATTCGAGCGAATGACCGCGGTTTATTGCCAGCAACAAGCCTAAGTGAATGCACAGAGACGGTGGCGGCGTATCGAAGGTTGCAGAGGCAGGCTAGAACTAGACGACAGGAAACACGATGAGTTATTTCATATTAAATAAGCATGAACTGCATTACCTTTCTTAAAACAACCTCAGTCACTTGATATCTATTTTTTTTAACGGCATATGCGAGGTTTGCCCTTATTCAAGGGTCTGGCCTAATTGTACAACAGATGATGTCGATTTAAGTTTCAGTTTTGTTAACCCTATACTGAACATTGCTGAAGCACAAACACAAGATACACACGCATGTCATAGACTAGACTGTTGCTCAACGTAACACACGCGTGTTTGTATTGCGACACTTAGAGTATCACGCAGTTCCAGTTGCATTGGCACTCTTAGATGTTTGCAGACATATATGGTCGAACGAGCACTCTTTATATGAACTTCAATAACTACATTTATTATGTATTTATATAAAATTTCATGGTCATCCTATGCTACCAGTCAAGTTACTAGGTGCCTACGTATGACTACGTATGAACCGGCAAACGCAAACGATAGCATCCTGTAGAGCGTGCTTTTTCTGTAAGACAACTGCGCACACAAGAAGCCCACTTTACAAGCAAGAAGTCTTGAATGCAGCGTTTCCGATGAGGAACGGTTGTTATTCCTTTCTATTATAACCATGCCTCGTCAGTTGATAATTGAAAATAGAAACACTGAACACATTCTAACGTTTAGTCAATTGTTAGGGTAAATATAAACGTCATAGGAATAACACATCAGTTTTCTTGTACTTTAGCATGGAAACAAGAGAAAATTTTGTTACTTTTATATTTACAATGCCAGCACCAATGCTAGCCCGCCTTCCCCAGCGTATGGGAGCATCATTCGCCAAATTCTCACGAGCATGGTTACCAAAAACGTTACTTTGTAAGTTATGCATAACATGAGAAAGAACAATTAGTTACCATAGAACAAGTTCATCTATTTCTGACTCCGTACGCAGCAATTCTCGTCCAACAAATTCAACGAGGCTTTTCGTTTACTCCAAGCAATACAGAAGTAAACTGCTTTTGAGCCAGCTCTGACGTATTCCAAAGCCCTCCGAAGGAGCTCAAGGTTTTTCTTTCTCCTTTACGTAATACAGAGTATCGATTACTTGGTTCACGATTTCCAAGACCATTTTCTAACTGTTTTCCTCCCACTTCAATCTTCGTCCTCCTCAGTGAAGCTCGAGATCGACGACAGGCTACCAATTATTCTTCTGAAATGTTGCCCTCGACTCTGTCATTTTTCCGTGACAACCTGTCTCGTACTGTTCAGTTATTATTTTTATGTGTGCAAGATTTCAGGACCTAGCGTTTTCCTCTTCCTTCCGCAGGGCGTCATCTTAGGGCCACGAGAAAGGGATATCTACGGAAAATATTTTCTGCAATTCCTTCTTTTGCTTAGTTTTGAGAGAAACGTGAAAGAAACTATTGACCACTAAAGAAATTCAGACATACTTTGTAGAGTGACGTGAAGGATATAGCAACAGGTAGCAACGATAAAATAATAAAGAAATAGGGGTAGATTCAAACACTGAAATACAACCTTGACTATCCTGGCAACTGCTGGTCACCTTAGCCTGCTTCCAAGTATTACTTAAGGATTTTGAAAGTGATAAAATTGATTGAAAGAAGTGGAAACATAAACTGAGAACTGAACGTAGTTTAATCGCATGTAATGAACATTTGTTTGTAACGTCAGCCAATCGATCAATCAATCAAGACATTCGTTGCAATTGAATGGATGTACGATAATTCATCATCCGCAATCTGACTATAGCTTCCTCTTCGGTCCGGCCACTGGGGACACTTTCTCAGCCTCGACTGCCGTTCACAGATTTCCACGACTCTTGTTTGTCATTTCCCTTCCGATGTTCTTATCACGGTTTTGTTTTTGACTGTTAATAGACAACAAAGTGCTCATAGTTTCCCGCTGCATGCCCTTAGTTGTGACGTACTGTTGGGATTACCAACAGCGGTCTTTAATTATATTAATGCGGTCTGTTGCATTTCGGCACTATTTCCTATACTTAGTACCATTAATTTCTAACCACTATTCTTAAAGCAGTAAGCGGGCTCAAATAGCTTGCAGTGAACTCTTGCGAGGCCACTCTTTCAGCTTACGCTGTGTCTGTGCTGCGTATTCCACGGTGGCCTGGCCTTCATGTGTGTGTGTGTGTGTTCCTGTGTGCGTGTGCGTGGCTGGGTGCGGGCGTGTGTACGTGCGCGTGGGTGCGGGCGCGCGCGTGCGCGTGTGTGTTTGTGTGTGTGCATGGGTGCGCGTGCGCCTCGTTTCTTGATCCCTTTTCAGTGCAGGACACGAAACTAGTTATTCATCTTCCGGTTAACCCCTTCGCCTTCCATTTATCATTTACCTCCTAATAAACACCGAGGGGTTACTTTTCAAGAAGAAACCGGATACGCGGTGTTTGCTTTGACTCCTGAGAACACGGGCAAAACCAGATTACTCGAAGACAAATGTATACGTATGTTCCAGTTACGACGCCTAAGTTGATGCGAGGAATTAAAATACTTAAGCTTCCAGACGTCCCCACGTGCAAGGCCAAGGCCAAGCCAACTGAACTGCTGGTTTTAATAAAAGTTTATTCCTCCTCCTTCTTCAGACCAGACACGGCGTTTATCTGGGTGAAAAAGAAGAAAAAACCTACGCTGAACAACTGATTACATGCGCCCAGGAAAAATAGCAAGAGCCGGCGCGCCAATGAAGGTGTTAGAATACTTCCTGGTGCTTCGTCAGCAACGTAAACCGTATGAGCCTGCAAGACGGGCATTTTTGCACGTTGCACTATGTAGTCGATGATTCAGCAGAAATTGACCTAATTGACGACGTTGTAATATAAATGCCAACATGTCCATATTACATGATAGCAAAAAGAGTTCAGGCCATTTGCACGTCAAAGCCCGCATGGAAGATTTCAAAGTGCAACTTTTCACGTTTGCTCGAGAGCTACTTGAGTCCATCTTGCGCAGCCACAGAAATGTTTCGGCAGCTTGCGTTCAGAGTAAGTATTGCAGTATGTATTGCCTCTGTACTGCAAGCACGTTCATTTCATAAATACATTGTATCGGGTCTTATTGACATGAACACCAGCACGTGCTGACGAAAGAATCCATAAGGATTGGACGCTGAAAAGAAACAATTAACTTTTTTTCTTAATTTCATTTGAGCTTACAACCCCCTTGAGTGAAAGTAAAACAGATCGGTACATCTTCAAATCGATAAATCAAGTTAGACGACCCAGAGCAAAGAGAAAGAGAGAGAGAGAGAGAGAAATGCGAAGGAGAGGCAGAGAGGTAGGGCGGCTTGCTACCCTGCACGGAGGGAGGGGTGGAAAGCAATAGAGAGAGTAAAAACGAAAGAGAACAGCTAATACGCTCACACATAACATCATTCCGCTGAAAGTGTTGCAGAATGATGCGCACAAAGAAATGAAGAAAGGAAAGGATCCAAATTTTTCTAGAAAAGGCCAAGTGACTTGTCCTGTATGAAAACAATTTTTTTAATCGATCTTTACACTTCCTCCTAACCTGTAGTGTGACGTTGCGAGAACAAAGTGAACAATTAAAAGGACAGTGTGCTTGTCTAACAGTCTGATTTTATCATGCTTCAAGAAAATTAGAAGCAACTGTAGTTCATACGAGAAACGGGAATCAAAATTGATGAGCGGTCCCAAAACTTTGCGACAACAGAGCGATCAAGCTGAGGATACAGTGTGTTTAGAAACTCGGTACAAGCTACGGACGCTACACAATGACGCACGCACGAAGCGTGTACAGGCGACCGCCTACTTCGTGTGCTGTTTACTCGTTCAACAGAAAAATATACATACTGATGAATATGACAGGGCACAAAGTCGATGTGGTGTAGAATGTGTAGAACAGAGGCCGATGTTTATGACGATTCTGCGGCTAAGACAGGCGCTCAGCCCCAGGCACAACGGCTAGCCACACTTGCGAGGTCAAATCTACACGAAACGTGGTCGTTGACGTGCGCGTGAAATATATTCTTGGAGTACTAATGTACAGACGTCTATACGCACAGCTTTGTTTTCTTCATAAATATTTTTTTTCGCTGAATAAGGCGCTTCTATTCCAAAGAGTGATAGTGTACCATATAACATATTGCCCCACAAAGAAGAAAAGGTATGGTCCAGTATGTATGTGATAAAGCTCCCGGTACTGCGCATCGCGCCATCTTTGTTCATTAAAGTACTGCAACATTTCTCACTGTATCGTTGTTCTGCCTCGAGTGTCTAGTCTTTTCTTTTTCTTTCTTCTTTTTTTTGGGGGGGGGGGGGGGGGGAGTCTCACCGCACGGGCTACCACATGTAGTGTGGCCGTGAATTAATTGCCCCTCGGTGCCCGGATATTGCGGGTAGGTAACATGGGGCGGCCTGCCGGGTCAATTAGACTTCCTTGCGCAACTGTGACGAAATTGCTTCATCTGATAAGACGACAGCTTCTTTGGCTCTGGTTTTAGGCAACAGCTGGGACTCGATCATTCTTTTCTGTTACGGTCAGTTTTTGTTGTTGTTCCTAATTAGATACAGTTTTGTTTTCCGCAAACTGTCCTGCTCAACAGACTCAACCAAAAAGATAAAAAAAGAAAACTACGAGGTTATAAGAACTGAACTTTGTCCGCTGTGTCCTGTCGCGTTTGTGATTAGCTTTTCTTTCGTGTTTGTCGCCCTGCAACGAAATGAACTAGTACCAACTGGACCGTTCCACTGTATCCCTGAACATTGACATGTAACAAGTTGCAAAACCAGTAGCGACAGTTTTCTTGTTAGTTGCCGAACACGCACAAAGTGAGCACCACAGTCGTCATCCCGACAGAGACACCGCATTTCTTTTTCTGGCTCACTTGATTTTCGCTTTAATCTCGCAATTTATAGTTTTCTCACTCCTTTCTGTGTCATCCTGAGAAACACGCTATAGTTCGCAAGCCACAGAGAACGACAACGCTGTTGCAACAATAGTAGTGTTGTTCAATCGCCGTCGCTTGTCATTCTCTGCTCCTCAAATCAGTGGCTTCTCTAAAGTGACCACAACCCTCGGAAGGGTTTTGAGGTGCTGCCTGTGTGAAAACAATGAGCCATTATATGAATCTGAGACACTAAAAATTGATTGATTGATTGATTGATTGATTGATTGATTGATTGATTGATTGATTGATTGATTGATTGATTGATTGATTGATTGATTGATTGATTGATTGATTGATTGATTGTCATTAGGGCGTGGTTGTGGGGGAAAACGCACCGCATTTACGGCACATAAAAACACATATGTTCACCGCTAAGGCTACGCGCATCGATGTATAGCCCCGGTAAACAATATGGCTCTGCGCGTAAATCTCACGTAAGCGTTGTAGTGCCGCACCGATATGTCGACGTATTCCAAGTTTCGCTCATGTTACATAGCTTTTCACACATGCGCATAACAATGCTTTCATTGCATTTCAATTCAGGTGTGCGTTGCGCCGATAAGCATGTCGTCAAAGTACGGCTTCTGATATTATTACTGTACATCGCTTTTAAAGCTGCTTCGATGAAGATTTAGTTATTATAATTAGATATATGTTTTAAAAAATCCATTAGTGGAATTTACTTGAAACTAGAGACCCGTTCTTTACCTTGCAATGGCGGTAACTTCGTTTCACCAGCGGCAATAAAACTAAAAAAATAATATTTTAAACAGCGGCTCACTTTGGTTCAGTAGATTGCAGGTACGTCCATGTTTCAGCGTTCAGATTTCTGGCACTGCCTGTATCAGCAAACCATGCATATCACTACAAGAAAAAGAGTGATTTTTTTCCGTGTGTCGTGTGTACTTATCGCAAGAGCTCCCATATATCTCGCGAATGGCGCTATAAGGATGCTCCGAGCACGTGTTGTATTGCTGCTGAGTGAAGTGTATGTGTATGCTGCGGACGTGCAATTAATGTTCGCTGTCAAATGCTAGCGCCGAGTGTGGGCCTCTGTTCTGGGTTTTCTGTTGTACTGAGATAGAAGCGATGTACCCTAACCCTACGTAATTGCGCGCTCCTCTTTATTGCGTGGCCTGCTTAATCTAACAGTGTGTAAAGCTTGACAACAAACTTGCCACCCCCCGCAACTTAATCCGTGTTCTTTCTCGTGAATTATCAATCAATCAATCAATCAATCAATCAATCAATCAATCAATCAATCAATCAATCAATCAATCAATCAATCAATCAATCAATCAATCAATCAATCCTTTACTGTGATGAAAAAATCCGTAAACAGGGGGTGGGTGCTCCAGCCGACGTTTCGACAAGTGGACTTGTCTTCTTCAAGGCTGGAACAAGCTTCCATCTTCCACTTCCTGCCGTTTTTTTTTTTAATCCTTTACCGTGTGATTTTAAAGGAAGATTAGCATTAAACTATCCGTTTTAATAGCCAAATAGCCATTTCAGCTAGCATCTAGTCCAAAACGATTGCTGTAAATAAACGTGAAATAGCGTGGAACCACGATATGCGATGTTGGTGTGAATGCGTTTATCTCTGAGACCTAATCTAATGTAATTATGGCATTTTACAAGCGGAACCACGACATGATTATGAGGCACGCCGTAGCGGGGTACGCTCCGGATCAATTTTGACAACCAGCGGGTCCGAAACGTGCGCCAGAACGTACACGGATGTTCTTGCGAGTAGTCTCCATCGTGATGCGGCCGCCGTGGCCGGGAATCGAACCCTCGTCCTCGAGTTTTGCAGCGCGACATCTCAGCTGCTAAGCTACCACGACGGGTCGCAGACCTGTTCTCCCGTCTTCAACGTGAAGTCGTTGGCTTATTTTTGAGGAAAATTCGTCATTTTTAGAGTCGCTGTTATCACGTACAGTAACGAGTCAGAACTGCCTACTATTTGCAAAAAGGTTATAGCGGGGCGCCGTAAAAATTTGGTGGTTTAGGAAGCCTTATGCACATTTGTCCATTCGTTGCGTTGTCATCCAGTGGCACTTCACGCAGCAGAATAATAGCCGCGTTATTATTCTCGACCACGTAGATAATCTCGTTAAAACGTAAATAGGCCAGATGAAAGTATTGTACCCAGCCAACCCTATGGCATTGTAGTTAAGCGCCGTTAGACACTCCTTCAAGAAACAAATTGAAAGTGGGGGCAGGTTCAAAATATTAATGAAGCAGCTAGTTTAGCTAATACAAACCAGCTATCACACCAGCAGTCATTAACGGAGTTTTACTTTAACTTAAGCTGATTGTGATTTCGTGTTACCTAAGATGCGCGCTTCAACAAACTTTTCTTGCTCGGCGAACAGCAATTCAACTTGGAAAGTCTACCGCCTCTCATGACCTCTTAAGGTTATATCGTCACTAAACGACTGTATTCGACACGCATAGCGCGAAATGAAGTGGCTTAACGTACAACGCTTGAACAACGCACGAGGTACGACCCGAACAACCTCTGCTTCAGAATAGCATATCACGCTTTTCAAAAAGCAGTTAGCATTTATAGATATTTAAGTTATATAAAACATAAGAGGCGTACAGTCATACCAGTTCATATCAGACATGTCTGCCAGCTCGTTATCGCAGAGCACAACTGTACTCGCAATCAGGAATAGAATCACCCTCTGCAAAAACAATTGTACGACTGCTGCTACCACACAGCTGTGAGTCCGATTACTGGCGACAATAAGCTATTTCATATATATGAGGTGTTGCAAGAGGCAAGAACTGCCTCGTAGAAGCAGTTTGTACAGTAATTTCTACAGCTTTCTCAATTAGAAGGAAGCATTCCTTCCGACTTCGAAGAATGAAGGATATAACACACACACGCACTCTCATACTCTAACGCTCCAAAGAAAATCAGTCTAAAACGAACAACTGGGTGAGCCCTCGCGTGTCCGGTGAAAATGTGCTGAAAGCAGTAGCTGTATGGGAAAGGTACCGGCTGCAAGAAAGACAATGCATGAATGAAAGGATATATCTAGCAGAGGAACTTTGTTTTTTGCCTTATTTCATTCAGAACAAGACACCAGTAATAAGGCACAGGCGAACGAGGTAAAGGGAACTTACCAGCATTTCCGAGTGTGTGCTGTAGTTTCGTTTCCCCATCTCGAATCACGCGAGGAACGATCGCGGTCGGACAAGGCAACGTCGTGTCTGGGAACCGTTGATAGAGCCCCGGTGAGGGCGTAATGGCGGCACAACTGCGAAAGGTCGGCGAGAGGTGAGAGGTCAGAAAGAGGGGAGATCTTATTCGCTGACTGCCAGAGAGGAAAAGGGGGGGGGGGGCGTGCAGAGTAAGCATCGGGCGAAAAGTACCTTACAAAATGCTAGAGGTGCTAAGAAAACGCCCCATCTAGGAGCAGTACGAACACGTGTGGTACGGCAGCGGCCGAACACGTCTTTTCGGAAAGGCCGAACACATGGTACATAGCACTCAAGCTGGAACTACATGGTGTCAGCACACGCAAGCATTTACACCCAACTTGGCCTCCGGTTTTATTCGATGGAAAAAGCAGCTCGCTTCCTATGACTTTGATTCTGCAGACTCATTTCTTTTTTTATACCTCATTTTGCCGTACGGCTCATTCCTGCTCATAGTGAAAGTGTGATCGCAGTGTGTGTGCTTGTGGCCTTTTTCACGTGCGTGTAGAGTTACGTGGTTTTTTATACATTTTATACATTATTTTGCTTATCCGAGCGGCATATAAATTCCTTTATCTCACAAGAGGAAGTAAAAAGCCTCTCCACAATTTTTTTTCCTTCAGATTAGAGTGCTCTCCCAATTTTACTAATTCTTGTTGTCTTTCCCTTAACCTGTAGTCCAGTGCGTTCAATCAATCAATCAATCAATCAATCAATCAATCAATCAATCAATCAATCAATCAATCAATCAATCAATCAATCAATCAATCAATCAATCAATCAATCAATCATGTTTTATTTTTCGTCCTTCGTTTACACGATAAAACGGAAAAAAGGTGGCAAGAGAAAAAGCTGCTTCGTCGCAGCTTGACAGAGCTCCTGCCACCCGTACATAGGCAACATACAGCGAATACATAAGCAAAAAATGAATACAGAATAAAGTATTTATCTTCCATTTACACTTCAACGGCCTGACAGAATGTCTGTGTAACACAATATAAAGTAAAGGAATAAATACAAACAATACGAACAATAAGTACGAACAGTGATGAAACTACATCGCGACATGTATTTACTGATTATTATACTTTCTAGTACACCATTTTGTCATAATACCATTGGTGATAATCATACTATAAGTGGATGAAGACATTTATTTAAGGTGCAGATTTTTTTGTTTCTTACGCCACGCAGAGATCCAGTATTTCTTGTTTTGTTAGTGATAATATATCTATGTCTCGTGCATAATATGCGTTTAATGTAAGTGGCATTGTGTGTTTAACTCTCTCTGTACCATAATGTGTGCGAGAGAAGGGAATTTCATATGGTGGTTTGTACCTAAAGGGATACAACGTGACTGTTTCCTGTAAGCTTGCTAGGTCTAAAAACTTGTCAAGTTTGCCAAGTTGAGCACTTTTATACATTATTAGCAATTTGTGGGTGTAGATTTTGTCCGATTTTATAATTCTGTACTTACGAAAAAGTGGATCTGTGTGTGCTAAGAACGTGGCGTTTTCAATAGTCCTTAGTGCTTTTTTCTGTATTAATGTAAGTTTGTGTAGGTTTGTAAGTGTGGTGTTTCCCCATACTGATGCGCAGTAGTACAAGTGGGAGTTCAGCAAAGCGTAGTATAAAGTGCGTTTCACATTAGCCGGAAGAATGTGGCGACAACGACTCAGCACACCAGCAGCTTTACTTAATTTAGTCAGTAAGTGTTTTATGTGTTCATTCCAGGACATGTGCTCCATGAAGATAACGCCGAGCAATTTTACAGATTTTTCAATGGTGATTTGGTTATCGTATAAAACATGGCAAATGCAAATAATTTAACTGACATTTCGGAATAAATCTGATTAGTTAGAAGAAATCTGTGTATGACGGGAATTATGTTATATTTTAGCTTCACTTCAAGACTGTGAAAACTGAGGAGGACCCTCGTGCATGTTCGATGACTACAAGTCTGGGAGGCTAATCTCAGTTCGTGCCTTGTGTCCATTGGCGTAGTCATGTAGGGGGGAGGGTCAATCTCCCTCATCTCCTTCCTTAAAAAAACTTTAATTTGTGCATGCGTATATACGCAAGCACACATACAAACGCAAGAACGAACTTAGATAAAGAATGGTTCAACCCCCTCCCCTCTTCTAAAGAGCTTCCTGGCTACGCCCCTGCTTGTATCAGTACACGAACCTTGAAAAAAGTAATTACTGTGAGTATGGTTTCGTTTTTCCCCCTCTTAACACCCAAGGCTCCTTACCGCCTAGGGGTCCTTACTTTTGGTCTGAGATGTAAGCACACGAACGTTCTTGCATTCCACTCTTGGAGACACGTGCCCCCCGCGGGAGGCAACCCAAACCTCGACCTCGTGCTTCGCAAGCAGAACGTCCTATTGCTCCTGCGTCACCCTGGCCGGCTTCTGCTCAAACAACGCTTGTCCTTTTCTACTTTCTTGTGTTTCTTGTTTTATTTGCGCTAATTTATCTCAACCAGGTATGCATAACTAACGACCTCAACAATAAAGTCTTTCAGGCATTGCTTCAGTAATTTGTATTAGGACAAATCAGTGTCCAAAAAAATTACTACTAAAAAAACCTACTAGTGAAAATACGTATGGATGTGCGTATAGTACTGTATAGGTTGCCGATGGGAGTTTTAAACTACAGGAAGTTTGCGAGGAAACAAGATTAATCGACGGTCAGCCGCAATAGATGGAGGTGGGGTGAGGTGACATTGAGCCGAACATTCCTTACGAGCTGGTTAGATGACCGGGAGGTCGCAGCAAGCAGAAAGTCAATCTAGATTCACAGCGTGCCCCGAATTCCGACGGCTGCCGCCAGAGAGAAACGACAGGGGTGGGAAAAGACAGGAGTGGAAGACTGGCAGGTTCATCAGAGCAAAGTTTGCTTGGCTGTCATGATATCGAAAGTGGGTGTGAATGGTCAAATCACACACGGAGATGCATGTTGGACTGAGCAGGAAAAAGGGCAGTTACTGGAGAGTAGAAAGGCATGATGGCCCGGCTATCGCGTTTCTTGGGTGTAGTTTTCGTATACCGCTGCATGCATGGGTAAGTATTCACAGCTCACGTGAGAACGCGTGTTACTATCAATTTTAAGTACATTTTATGCGTGCTTTCTACCACGGAATTACTGGAATGTGCTCCAATGGCTGTTATTAAAATGTTAAGTATTGGATTTGCTGCTTTCACGCACTGACATTGTAAAGCACTTGAACAAAGAACTCTTCAAAACATTGCTGCACGCGCCCTAGTACAGTTTTTAGAAGAGCCGGGAATAGCAAAAAGATATTGATTCACATTTGCAATTATTCTTCACATTGAGATACTTCTAGTCACATGTTTCGCGTTGCCTCTTGTGATTCAAGACAGCTGTGTTTAAAATGTGTTTAAAGTGTGGGCAATGCCCAGTGACTTTTATGTGATGTGATCGCACTATACAAAGGACTGTGGCACTGTGGGTTGAACTCTTCGGCAAAGTGCAAACGATTCTTGTGTGTCTTGTGTGTGGACATTGTTGCCATCACGTGGACATTATGCATGACGTGTGAACATTCCTTTTAAATGGACATTGCCGTGAGTGAGTATACTTTTATTTATAAGTTCGTGACGCTAAGTAATAAGTAAGGGAAGAGGAGTAGCCGGAGCCATGTATAGGCACCAACCTCTCCTTAAACACATTTAATTAAAAAAAAAGCCGAGTGTCTTTTTCTTTTTCTTCTTTTTTCAGGCTTGAAGAAGACGAGTCCGCTTCTCGAAACGTTGGCTCCAGCATCACCAATAGCGTTGAATGAGAGAATTCGAAAGGACGACACGTTTATCTACGCTAACACTTTCTCACTTTAATTGTGAATCTGTGCCAGAAATCTGAAGCATCGCACGGTGAACCAGGGCGACACTGCAACGCGTAAGCCATGAAGTTCCTGTTAATTATTACTAGCAATCTTCTTTCTACCCGGTTGTTAAACAGGCTCTGACCGTTTTGCATAATTATCCAGCACCATACGCACCTTGCTAGTGAACAAACCACCGCGAACTATGGGTGCCCAAAAGGATGACGTGAAGCTTAGGTGAGCGCTTAGAAAGCCTAGGAGGCACTTTACTGAGGCGGATTCCTTTACCCTTTTGAAGAACGCGCGCTAAGCCATAGGCCACTTATCGGAGCATGGATCACCATCGTGGATGCTTGCGTCTCTTTCCGCTTTGCTTCCACGGCTTGTCAACCGCTCGCGTTCTACTTCCACGGAATGCGCCAATACCCGTCACATCGCCGCTTACCATAAGCGTCTACCGTACGGCTCACTTTTTTCTTCGAAACTTTTCAATTAATTCGTATTTCATTTTTCGTCGCAAGAAAAAAGGCGCATACACGTAAATCCAGATGTATTTCTGGCAGTTGCTGGCTCACGAGGAATGGAAAGAAATGGGCGCATTAGCGCGGCTCCTTCGAAAAATAGTTAAGAGGGAAGGAGTAACAAGTATACGTAGTTTTAGGTGCACATTAAAGAACCCCAGGTGTTCGAAACATCCGGAGCCCTTCATTACGGCATCCCTCATAATCATATCGTGGTTTTGGAATGTTAAACCACGAAAATTAAATTAATAAACAAATTAAAAGGTAATCGTCGTTGGCGTGTAAATATGCAATACTAAACTGTTTCGCTCAAGTTTGCAGGCCAACGTGGTTAGTAAGAACAGGCGCCGGTCAATCTTGATACCAGAACATATTAGAGACGACGGCGGAAATCCAACTGCAAAAATTTTGTTACGAAGGAAATACTTTCTCATTTTATCCACCTGATGTTGCTGCGTCAGATATTTCTTTTATATTTAATTTTATTTATCGACGAGAGGTTGTGAAAGCAGGGTTGCTTGTGATCTATGAGTAACAGCATGAGAGATGGAGGAACCCTCTATGCCACGCTGTAGCAGGACAGGCTTAAGAAACAACCCTCCAGCCAGAACAGTCAACAGTGCAACACTACGGCACCAAGAACTTCTGCGTATACGTAACCACCGAATGGTACTCAGCGATCAGACGCCCGACGGACTTAGAGTAGAGAAACAAAAAGTAGGCTTGAGAAAAAAAAGAAAGTACGCGGTCAGTGGATAAGAGAGGCTGATGCTTGCTTTCAACCTCGACACTACCGTCATTCGAGTAGAAGCGCTGAGCGAGGAGCCGTCGCGAGGCGGGTAATCTTTCCGAATGAGCGCAACTGGTCAGCAGTGGCTCAGAAGATAGAGGAAAGGACTTAGCGGACGAACGGGGCGGTGATTTTGCGGTGCGCCCGTAAAAGCAGCCGTCGGGTGAGAGACTGATCGAAACCTCCATTAGCCTTCGAGGAGAAGGCATTCCTTGCGTGAAAGCTCTCCTGCACACGCTGTAGATGATACCGTAAGTGCACGCCGAGGCTGTAAATGTATGGAAGAATCAAGAGGACCTATACAAGGAGTTTTTTTACTGTCGCTTAGTTTGCTGAGAGATTACTATGGCAGCACTGCACACGAATAGGAATCTGATAAGCAGAAGGCAACGGTAGAATGAAAATAAGAAAGACAAGCAAGACTCGTGTAAATAACAATTGTTGGGGTCTTACACTCCAAAACCACGATATGGTTATGATACGCCGTAGAGGAGGGTTTCAGAAAATTTGACCATCTGGTGTTCGTTAACGTGCACCTAAATCCAAGCACACGGGGCTCTACGATTTCGCCTCCTTTAAAATGGGGCCAACGCCTCCGGGATTGGATCCCGCGACCTTTTGTTGTATGATATTGAAGAAGCCCTAAAAAAGACGTTGTTCGTGTGTTCACTTTTTTAAAGCACGCTGTTTCATCGGCTGACCGTTTTCGACAGCGACATGAACCACGTCGCGGTTGGCTCACATCTATCAATACGAATCTTTGTCTCGTAATAAATGTTTCTGTGTATACCGTTACAGAAATACTGTGCAAATTATTGGAATTTTTGGTAAGGGTGTGACTACACATATTGTGGCGCGAGAGGAGCGCGAGAGTGCATTGGGGATCGCCCATGTAGGGGATATGTAGAAGACGACACTCTTGCACGTAAGCCACCGGAATGTATTAAAACCAAACACTGGTAAAAAAAAAAAACTGGTGAGAGTTTGTCATGAACAAGTGTCCGCTGCCTTTCATTTTGGACAAGCGCTTCATAAAACTGCACAGAGACAAGTCAAATGTAGCGCGTTATACCGAGAAATATGCATGATAAATGCCCGCGCAGTGCCGCATAAACATAAACCGCTCAAATTCGGTCAAAGCGCCTTTCACGAGGCTTATCCTTTGGGCCCCTCATTTATTCGTACTAATGCTGAACATCATCAGGAGAGAGTAACCGCACTGACGGCATAGAAAGTAGCAGAACGCGAGAGCCCTAAATGAAGCTGGCCTGTCTCTGGCTGTGCGAACTCTGCACGTGTTGACGGAACGGAATTCCCCTCGCCTCTCAACAGCTAGCTAAGAACCGCTCAATCGGTGCCATTGAATGTTGGACAGCGTTCGAATATGCATCGCATTTTGTCGCCAGACGATCGTACTCCCACGGTAGCACGCTATTGGCTTTCCCTGCTCATTTTGTCATTCCTAAGCCATGTTTGCAGAAGCGGCGACGCCGGACGAATGAGTCGCAGGCAGCAACAGCGCAACCATCCATCAATGTCCGTGGCGGCGCTGACCTGACATCACGCCATCTGTGTGTCGTGCCACGCTTTCACTTCTGAGACAACAGGACTCAGGATGTTCAAGAACAGAACGTCATTGTTGCGAAGAAGGAAGCAAGAAGTGCAGGAAAGGTTCGACGATGCAGATAACTGAGAAGAGCATCACAAAGTCATCAGTGTTCACGTAGATGTCTGTGCACTACGCTGATTTCACCGATGGCACCAGAAGCACCAGAGTACTTCTGCACTTCATAAAGTTGACTAGGTTCAGCGACCTCTTTTGAATGTGCTTTAAACGCCGTTATGAGGTAGTATGCATAAATTGCTGTCTCTATTGATTTTTCTTTCCTTATTTTTTCCCAGCTTCCCCTCCTTTTTGTGCATAGTGCAGAATACCGGGTGTAACATGAGAAATTCTGACCTTTCATTCCCATTGCCTGCCTTATATTACGTTGCTGTTCAGGCAGAGTAGCAAAAAGCCACACTGTCTCTTATGCATTCGCCTAAGACGACTCGAAGGCGAAGGACATTTTTTTTCGTCTCACTTAGATTTTATTGATGCTTCCATACTCCACGAAAGCTATGCACCTAACGTGGTTTTGCAGTGCCTCCGGGATCGGCCCACGTTTGACCGAGCGACAGTGTCATGCGATGACGCGATCATGTGACTCCCGTTATACGACGCCACAGTGACGTCATGAAGGGGTCATACTGGCGTCACAATTCTTGGCGATCTGCGACGTACTGATGAAGTCACATGATGGCGTCATCACATCATGGTGATTTTTTGCATCGCTTCGTATTGATGCCTTATAAGGGTACTTGCCTTGGGCTAGTTGGTATCTATTCATTGTTACGTTACTGCGCACCACTTCGAGGACGAATACTGAACAACACGAACACAAGCACAAGTGTGTGTTCGTGTGGTTCAGTCTTCGTCCTCAAAGTGGTGCCCAACAACGTAACAGTGTTGATGCCCAGAGTCACTTTTCGTTTGATGATGCACCTAAGGCTTTCGACTTAAAAATCTGGGGACCTTACGTGCGAAAATTTCAATATTATTATGAGGCGTGCTGTGCTGGGGGTCTCCAATTAATTTTGACCACATGAAGTTCATTAACGAGCACCTACATATAAGCACACGGATGCTTTTTTTTTTTGCATTTCGTCCCAACAGCCATTCGACCCACCATAGCAAAGGATCGAACCCGCGTCGCTGAGACCAGCAGTGCCATACCTCTGCCGCTAAGCTGCCACGTTAGGTGGAGGTGGCATGCTATCGCCGACAGAGCTGCGGACCTCTTGAGAGAGGACGCCTCTTCCGGCTGTTTGAGCAGGCAACTCCCGTCACTGACAGCCGTCGGGTGCGTTCAAGATGAGCGACAATGCAAGAAGAAGCATTACTCTGCGTTACTAGTCTCGCTTGCAGCTAAGTAGGCGCGTTCGTGACTAAGCATGTATACGTGAGCAGCACCTTTTACCCATCGTCACTCTGACATTTGTCGTAGCAGCGCCCGGCGCCACAGTGAAGAGGGTCTCGTTGATTCGTGCGCAGACGTTTCTTTTTTTTTTTTTTGTACGGCTGATTCGACTGGTGAACTGGTCGGTTCCTACTGTTCCCACCATCACTGACGAGAATCTTCATAAATAGAAGGAACTCAATGCTTGGTTTATTTTTTTCGGTATAATGTAGCTGTATATGTACACCTTATGATAACTGGTGCGAGTTATGCTTTCGTTCACAGGCAGATGACATATCTAGTCAGCTACGTACAGAACTCTCATGTATATATATATATATATATATATATATATATATATATATATATATATATATATATATATATTTAGAAGACGATTCCTGGCGATTCGATTAAAGATATGAATTAAAAGTCACATTGAAAAACATCACATTTATTCTGGCATTTCGACCAGGCACCGGCCATTTTCATTGATAAAGGCTGGCCACCGGCCGAAGCGTCAAAATAAATGTTCACTTAGTTAATTATCTACTTGCAAATTTCATTAATTGGAACATCACATTAAGCTTCATGTTCGCAACATCATTAATTTTCCTGCGTTTCAAAGTTGTGTCACAAAAGACGAAGAACGATGCGAAAGCTGTGCAGCAAAGCTGTAAGGAGAGGCGTTCCAGTAAATCACGTATCTGTGTTAGCATTACCTCATTCTTTAAAACTAGGATTGCGAAGTCAGGTATAGTTTGCTTCTGCGATAAAAACTATTTCCGGCTTCACTCGAATCATTTTCAAATTACCCGCTTTGACGCGTAAGAGCTCGTTAGGGTGCTCGGCTTGAATAACAGCGGCTCCGTCTTGCCTACTAGTTCCTAATGTGATTCGTAATTAAGAGAGTTCTGTTGAGCGAACTCTTTACGTCGCGAGACGCACCGCGAGAACGCAACGAATTACCTCCGCTAACGTTCGTCTGAAACCATACACGCAACAACAGCACAATGCGACGCGTTGTCTTAGAAACACAACGTAATTATATAGACAATCCTCGGGTTTAAAATATAGAAAAACGAAAATTCATATTCAATTTCCGGCCGCAACGGCAACATTTTAACAAGGAACACCGCGAGTCTAACTTAAACCTGAGCTTCCAAATACGGCGTTCCGCATCATCACATGGTTTTGGCCCGCAAAACTCTTCAATTCAATTCATTTTTGACTAACTAAATAGGCCAACGTCCAAGCAAAATTAAAAGAAGACAAATTAAGCAGAAATTTGTTCCAGCGACACCTCCATATGTGCAAGTATTTTCCAACTCTTTAAAAAAAAACGAAAAAAAAAAACAAGAAAGAAATTAAGTCCCTTCACCACAGCCAACAAATCTACTTCAAAGAATCACGTAAAATGCGACCAGATTTTCATTTGCATCCTGCAAGCACACACAGCTGGAAGTTCAGGGTACGATCCCCGTCTTTAAGCTTCTTCACTGCCCTGTAATTAATTTTTATGTCCTTCCAGCCAGGCCATCGTTGAGTTGGTATTAAAAAAACTCGCAACAAGCTGGTAATTCCCTTTGGATAGCCCACATTCTGTGTCTGAGTTATCTGATGAAAGTAATTAGGAAAGTGACCGACTCATATCCATCCACATACTATATAGTCGCGGTTTGTGAAAGTAGGTACACATTTCTTCTTTACTTAGATTCTTCCGACTCCTCGAAGAGACAATATAAATCTGTGGGGTTCCTAAAAGAACGATAGGGACCCTTTGGTTCTGTCGGTTCATTAACGTTCATATGAGCATTTTGTTTTGATTGCTTCGTTTCCTCGCCCAATCAGCATCGCCTTCCGGTGATTGAAGACGGCTGCTTGATTGTCTTCGAAGGGACAAAGCGACAAAATCTACAGTCACTTCTCTGCCACAAAAGCTCCTTTGCGCACGGAGTCCTTCCTCAATTCGCGTCGCTTGGAAATGCGAGAGACGGGGCCTCGCAACATCACTTTGTTACGAATAACATCTTGAATGACAGTGTGATGATCGGATTCCTGTCACTATACCATGCATGCTTTAAATTCATTGGGCCGTTGTTTTTCCAACGGAACGTCGTTTAATTCGCTTAGATTACCGCAAGGCTGACACGAACAGCTTTGCGCTTAACGATGAGACTGGAAGCAACTGCAGCCCTTCAATTATCTGCATTTAGGTGCGTGGTTCCAGGGTGGTAAGAGGGGTCATAACCAACGTAACGCAACCAGACGAGAGAGTCACGCTACACCGCTTCACTCACTAGTACATTGCGTGCATGATCTGTTAATGGGAGGCAATGGGAAGCAGCCCTGTCAGCAGATTAAAGAAACCACCATCAATATAATTGAACCTAACTGGAACCGTGCACAAAACTCCGCGTAGCAATCATTTGCCAGAAAAGTTCGATGAGTGAAGTACTTAGCCCGGTTTGGATAAATGAACGTCGAACACGCCACAGCACGAGATTGGTTATTATGCGATACGTGAACGCAGCGGGAGGAGCTGTAATGGGACTCGGGTCAGTAAAGTGTTACTGACACGAATAGCGAATGTACCGGAACATAAGCGTACGATATTTTTTTTAATACGGAAACAAAGGATGAATCCAGCGTCCTCAAGGTTGCTGCAGTAATCATAGTTCAGTTGTGCAGGATGATATGATGGGTACGGCAGACATATCAGTAGAAGATACGTCAAAAGAGAGATAACAGTTTGACTTCGTGAAACGTTTAACCAGGCTCCCAATCGTGAGCTAAACGATCGCACTCGAGAAGGAAAACTGAAAATTAAGTGTTGCTTTAAAAAAACAGTGGTGAAACACTGTACATGACCTTCCATTAGTTTCAAAACTACTTTCTCCTCTGGAAGTTAAAAACAAATGTCTTAGTGAACCATCCGCTAGTTTCGGCCCTTCACAAAAGCGTAACTTAATTTAACTGACGTGTCCATGCGCACTTTAGTTTCGAAAGGAGGAGTGAGAAATGAAGGTAAACTTTCAAACATTACTTTTATGAAAGAATGTTTTACTTCACTAGGAACACGGCAGAATTACTGCAAAACCCCGAGTTCACGCAGGCGCACATTACGCAAGCAAAAGTCCCTTTGGTTAAACAAATTTTGCCTTTCGTCTTTGTGGAAGTATTAGCTTTTGTACTAATACTTTTGTATTGGAAGTACTAGTATTTGTGGAAGTCGTTAAGGAAGAACCGTGCATGATAGACTTCCTGGGTTTTGCCGATGTCTTCCAAGGGAGAGTTTACCCAGGAAAAATAGGATGCGGAACAAGCGAAAAAGTTTTTCCGCACGCAGTAACACAGGGTCGTTGTTGTTTACTTTAGATACATCTGCAACACCTGTTTGCATGAGCAAGGGCAGGACCTTAACGAATTTTGTTAAGCTTGCCTTGCTTCATGGTTCACCATACGTTGATGACCAATATACCGCGCTTCAGGTGTTCACCGCACGTGATACAAATTTCATCGACACCAGATTGATACGTTCTGGTTGATTTCTATTGGATACACACGTAAGAATTAACAAAATTTAAACACACTGCAGTCTATCTGAAAAATACTTTTGTACTTGTAAATTTAACTTTCTCTTCTATAAACAAACATAATATCAGTTAAACTTGCAAAAATGCACAGCCAACAGAAGTACACCAAAGGAAAAAGTACGATAAACGCTTTTCTCGTGGTCTTTCCGTGTGTACTTACGTGGCTTGCTTAAGTATGGATGAAGAATGGGAATTTTTGAGGGCTCGCTTCTTTGTTTGACACCACCGTAACGAAAACCAGCAGTTAATGAAGTCAATTAAGGTATAGGGGACGTTAATTGTACTGTTTTAATTGTATTGTAGTAATTGAGATATAGATGTGAAGAAAGTAAAGTGGACGAAAAGACAAGTTTCCGCTGGCAGGGACTGAACCTGCGATCTTCGGATTACGCGCCCGATGCTCTTACTAACTGAGCTACAACGGCGGTCGCTCCCCGTCCACTCATCGGGTATTTATGTGCATGCAAAATCTGGGTACTTTGGTCAGCGCTGCTCTAGCCATGACAGCGAGTGTGGAGCAATATATTTTTTTTTTTTTCAGATGGTGTCACGTAGCACGTGAACGTTTAACGAGCGGGGAAGCAGGGAACGTTTTTCCCACTGAGCTTAAAAGTATTTCCGCAAAAGTTCTTCTGTTTTACGTACATCTATCTTTCTAGGGGCGAAGCACCTTAGGGTCTCCGCGTGTCGGCGCGCATCGTTGTGTCCTGTCGTGACGGTCTATTTGCTTGAGTGCAAGAGAGGGCGCCACCGCGTCAACGCTCGCCGTGTGGCGAGAGAGAGCGAACGTCGCGCGTTGACTATGGAAACGCTCTTTCTGCGATGAACGCTGAACTACCAGCTCGCAAAGAAACGAGAACGCGCCCTCGCCCGCGACAGACAATGCCGACGCGGGCAGCCTCTGCTAGCGAGTTGCTTGATTGAAAAAAACCGACTGCTCGCGCTACACCACCGTTCACCGGTCACCGCGTATATATAAGCACTGGATCTTGACCTGCAATGTAGTGCCGGTGGGAGAACTTTCTTGTGCGTAGTTGAACAATAAAGATTCGCAGCGTGCACGTTTCCTAAAAGCGGACTGCGGGTCTCTGTGTCTAATCTCTCTTCTGTCTCTCATTGCCTATCAGCAGTGATTTTGCTGTGGGAAACACCGGCACACACTGCATGTTTCGCCCCTCCACAGGTTTGACGTGAATGGAGCTGAAACACCCTTTCCTACATGCTTCGCCCCTCCCCAAATTTTTTCCATGCTTTTCAATAGCATCCTAACTAGAAAGCAACCTAAAAAGAGTTTTTCTTTCGTTTCTGTAAGCCTTGTAATACAGTCGTTTCTGTAAAGGCCTCAATCTTTTTGAAAAAAACTCTCCCATGATACAGTAATTTAGCTAAAGACCCAACGATACCCTCTAAAACAGTGGCGCAATGACAAAAAAATAAATAAAAGGCAATAACGAAAAGCTGATCTTCGAGAACAGACGCAGGGTAGCTGTCGAGAGTTGGTAACGAAAGAGTATCTTCCAACGTATTAGGGGTCTGGAGGGCTTAACCTTTTCGTCCTCCTGGCGTAATCTCGATTTCTCTTTCTTCGCGTACCTTCCAAATCGAAAGAGCAAACAACGAGAGTGCTTGCTTCCTAAAACAATGTACTTGGAGAAGGCATTTTTGTTGTCGTTGGTACTTGAAAATACATTTCGATTGTCACTATCGCCATCGCAGGAATGTAAAAAAAGTGCAGTAGCGTAATCTCCCCCCCCCCCCAAAAAAAAAAAATGCGGCAAGTTTGCACTAAGCTGCGAAAAGCTTGGCAGAGCGAAGCTGGTTGATCCTCAGCTCGTCGTGTTGCAGCACGGGAATGACAGCGCCGGTGGCGATTGGATCCAGCGCGCTTGGCCGAACAAGCGGCAGCCAAGAGACAGCGACGGGCGGATTCTGAACACGCGCAAAGCTTGCCACTCTGAATGTGCTGGAATCGCTGTCCCTGAGCAACTGGTGTAAGAAACTAAGGCGGTTGCTATGGCAACGGCTCGGCGGCGGCGGCTTTCTACTTTTAGCACAGGTGGCGCGCAGCTATGGCGAT
Source organism: Rhipicephalus sanguineus (assembly GCF_013339695.2). Lineage (NCBI taxonomy): Eukaryota > Metazoa > Arthropoda > Arachnida > Ixodida > Ixodidae > Rhipicephalus > Rhipicephalus sanguineus. The sequence goes on along the minus strand of NC_051181.1, from coordinate 155,231,146 downwards.
TGCTATGGCAACGGCGCAGCAAGGGTTTTTTGTAAACGCACGTCTTACTGCCAGCTTTAAAGGAGTACTGACACGATTTTGAAGTGCAGCAAAACGGACGTTTTTGGTTTCCTTGGCATGTAGTGTTAACGCTCTCCCCACACCGCATCCGGGAAACACGTATAAATATTTAAGTTTGATTTTAAAGTTTTCATCTCCCAGCATCTGCAAGGCAGCTTCACCGCATGGAGAGCCCTATGACGTTTTACGTCATCTCACTCGGTTTGCGAAGTCTGGGTTCTGCATGCAGCCTAAATCACAGAAATCGCTGTCGGAGGCACTGGAAGACAGTGCACTCATCATGAACCCCGTTCGACTGACAGCAAAGGACAGCAGGTGCATATTTCGTGGGTTGCAGTCTGCCCGTGACGTCACGGGGAAACTTGACACGTCACTATGAAGCCGCCCTCTCGAAACCGAAACCGAAACTGCTGGTTGAAAGAAGCGGTATTAAAAATATATGCAATGCATCCCCGGGCACCACGACACTCTTTTTAGGGTTCTCGACACCCGTGCTTTCATTTAGAGCGACAACCCGAAAAATTTTAAAATTCATGTCAGTACTCCTTTAACAGTTTCGCTGCTAGAAAACAAAATGATGCGCAATCTTCTAATCCTGGATTGCTGAAAAAAAGTGTCGAAGAACAATATAGGCGTGCTTTCACGCTTGAGGAGTTCTGGGTCTCGTGCGTCCGTTTTTGCGTTTTTTTTATTGCGATAGCAATTATATGGACAGTCTCGGCTGGATTTTGCCGTCGCCTTCGCCGTCGCCACCGTCATGCACCGTATATAATTCAGAAAAATGCTTCCGAAGCGCGGAATCGAACCAGGGACCTCTTCCTCCGCAGCGAGTGGCGCTAGCCACTACGCCACGAAACGCAGATCCTCCACGTAGGTAACGGCGAGCGTTATATACACACCCTTTACCGCTGGACGGACTCAGAGACGGCTGCGCTTATAAGCGTTTCTTCATTACCAGCGAGATGGCGTTAGGAGCGCGACAGGCGCATTTAAAAGTCGTCGGCGAGCTCGCTCGCTTCTTCTTATACTTGCGCAGGGAGCACCTTGCCCTTCCGCTGTCTGGCCGCGCGGTTTTCTTGTGCTGAGGGGAAGAGGGATGTTTCATGCTTTCACCGTGATGTCCGCGCTCATGTTACGGAGCGTACGAAAGCCACTCGAGCTCAAGGGACGCCGCTAAACGAACAAACAGAAGATGAGCGCGAACTATCAAGTGTCACAGCTCGACACTTGAAGCACGCTAGTTTCCTTCGCTGCTTCGGCCGCCTTTGCAACAGGAGCGCTATTCAAACTGAGAGTATCCATTGGCGAGCCTCACTTCATATAGCATTAGTTTCTTGCTATCGCATTCATTGCTTCGCCCTTGCGGCGAAACTGTGACTTTTTTTTACGTGAACACTGGGGCTGACGTAAACAACACGGTGCTTCTACAGCAGGATGTTTTAGTTTGCCACCACTAACCAGTACAGTAAAAATGTCGCCTTTTGTGATCGCTTTTTCATGTGATATAATGTTCGTTTTTACGTGCTTGTATGTGTGCAGAGGGGGAAAAGGGGGGGGGGGGGAGGGGGCATGCGTGTGGGCGTGTATTGAACCCCCGTTTGTGCATTTAAGATGAATCGTTGCCATCTAGCCCAAATGGCTGTTTTGCTACAAGCAAACACCAACGCACCTATTTTCTATAGCTTTTAATATAAAAAAAAGAACACTGTCTCGTAAAAGTTTTGTATTCTCCTTAGGAACCCATCAGTTACAGGTCTGTCTTTACCACCTGCATTGCACTATGAGATGTGAGAACAGACCCGCCTGATAGTACTTGCATTTTCATTTGCTACTTTTTTTGCTATATTTTCTACATGGTCACTGTCCACAATTTGAGGGTAGAACATGTGTCGACACGTGTGTCCACAAAATCTTTCAATCAGATTTTATTGCATGGGTTTTCCCAAGTTCTAACATAACTTTTGTCACACATTTCGGCAGGGCGTGATGTGTACTCGCTCACGAAAAGTAGAAACCTGCACGAAAATTAAAATGAAAGAGAAGACACTGGCGCAACCGTTAGAGTTCTCTTATAATGCCTCTGTGTTTGCCCCAGAACTGGAGACATGGTACCGTATATCGAGCGCTAGCAAATAGGCCAGCGATTTGGACATTGCAGAAGGAGTATATTGTAGCATATTATAATATACTGAGTTTACTTTAATATTGTAGGCTCAGGGCCAAGGGTCGGCTGAAGCCCTCAGAAAGTACACGGAGGCAGAGCAAAAAAATGCACCTTTACTGAGCGGAGTCTTGGGCTCTACTGCCGGCCGCCGTTCGGCCATGAGCGCGCGAGCGCGTGCGCCCGAGCTGCGCATCGTCTTCGCTGAAGCCAGAGCGAAGAGGGATACCCACAATATATATTGAATATATTGCGAGAGTTCGCGCACGAGGGCGCGCTATTAGTAATGTGTCTAGGGAGCCTACATGAACGACCGTTTTTAGGGTGGAGACATCTCAAAAAGTGCCCTAAAAAAAACTCAGCCAAAATCAGCGGGCAATCGGGCACGCTGTTGCCAGTTTCCGCCAAATTTAGCATAATTTGGTTGTGCGCCGCCATTTTGGGGCCAGCCGTTCAACCCCCCCCCCCCCTCCCTCCCAGCTACTCATGATCTCCACGGTTAGTAGTGATTTGTAGTGTATTTTCAAAGGCCTTTTTTAGGCTAAAACCTTATTAAGGCAAAAGCCTTCGATACATCAGGAGTAAAATGTCGGTGGCGTTCAGCGTCGGCGTCAACACGTTACATGCATCAAGCTCGAAACCTAACCGTCGGCGTCGTCCAGCGTCGGTGTCAACACGTTACATGCATCAAGCTCGAAGCGTAACCGTCGGTGGTGTCGTCCAGCGTCGGTGTCAACACGTTACATGCATCAAGCTCGAAACGTCACCATCGGTGGCGTCGTCCGGCGTCGGTGTCAACACGTTACATGCATCATGCTCGAAACGTAACCGTCGGTGGCGTCGTCCAGCGTCGGTGTCAACACGTTACATGCATCAAGTTCGAAATGTCACCATCGGTGGCGTCGTCCGGCGTCGGTGTCAACACGTTACATGCATCAAGCTCGAAACGTCACCATCGGTGGCGTCGTCCGGCGTCGGTGTCAACACGTAACATGCATCACGCTCGAAACGTAACCGTCGGAGGCGTCGTCCGGCGTCGGTGTCAACACGTTACATGCATCATGCTCGAAACGTAACCGTCGGTGGCGTCGTCCAGCGTCGGTGTCAAGACGTTACATGCATCATGCTCGAAACGTCACCATCGGTGGCGTCGTCCGGCGTCGGTGTCAACACGTTACATGCATCAAGTTCGAAACGTCACCATCGGTGGCGTCGTCCGGCGTCGGTGTCAACACGTTACATGCATCATGCTCGAAACGTAACCGTCGGTGGCGTCGTCCAGCGTCGGTGTCAACACGTTACATGCATCATGCTCGAAACGTCACCATCGGTGGCGTCGTCCGGCGTCGGTGTCAACACGTTACATGCATCAAGTTCGAAACGTCACCATCGGTGGCGTCGTCCAGCGTCGGTGTCAACACGTTACATGCCTCAAGCTCGAAACGTAACCGTCGGTGGCGTCGTCCGGCGTCGGTGTCAACACGAACACCTAGGTGCACAAAGCGTGAAATGTAACCGTCGGTGGCGTCCAGCGTCGGCGTCAGCACGTTACATGCAAAGCTCGAACGTAACCGTTGGTGGCGACGCCATCGTCCAATTCCCGCACCAAACACCGTGACGTTAGAAATTTGGAAGGTGTCTACTGGGTTCTGCATAGCTTCTGCTCAATAAAAATGAAGCATGTACATTGTCATTTGTGGTAGGGAGCCTACATGACCGCCTAATTTGTGGGTACCTGCCCCGCCGCGGTGGTCTAGTGGCTAAGGTACTCGGCTGCTGACCCGCAGGTCGCGGAATTGAATCCCGGCTGCGGCGGCTGCATTTTCGATGGGGGCGAAAATGCTGTAGGCCCATGTGCTCAGATTTGGGTGCACCCTAAAAACCCCAGGTGGTCGAAATTTCCGGAGCCCCCCACTACGGCGTCTCTCATAATCATATGGTGGTTTTGGGACTTTAAACCCCACATATCAATCATCAATCATTTTTGGGTACTATAGACCTAGCATACGAAGTTGGAAAAATTTCATCGGGCCAGTTTCACGAAATTCTCAGAAATACATTTTGAAATTTATCTCACGCGTGGAGACTTTGGCGCGAAATTAAAAACAAATTGAACTGCAACCTTGATTTTCGTCGCCAATAATGAGCTTATGATAGTGAAACATGACATTGGAGTTCTCGGAGTGCAGTTTGTCGATCTGAACCAGTCATCGTTCCTCTTTGGTGTTCCTTTAAACAACAGTTGAACAAGGGACGTGGAGGGTGGGCATATTAAGCCAAATGAATTTGTAATTGTTTCTAGTAGATACTTTCACCCATGTATTCACTATTTGCTTGTCTACTGGTGTCTTCGCGACGAGAATGCAACAGGCAAAGGTAACTGCTTTGTTCAGATCAGGTGACCGAAATTTTACGTCGAATTATCACCGGTGTCAGGGCTACTTGTTAGCACAATTACAGGAAAGATCGATTCAATTGCTGTGTTGAGTAACGTTTTGTTAGTGCATTGGTAATAATGACACATCCACTGTATTACTCAAAACAGAATTTGTATTCCATTGTCCTCTGTGCAGTTCATAGTGATTGTGGAAATAAAATTCGCCAATGCTAATATTGAAGGCATATTAAATGCAATTCCTTCGGGTCCTCATTGAACACTGCCAAAAAATTTAGAACTGGTAGATTTTAGGCATCGAAGGTTGACGTAAAGTCAATTTACAATAGGTGTAATGCGATAATTGCTCCTTTTCATGAATGTGACGAAGCAGCAATCAGCAACCGTAACTGTTACAAGGCTATATTCTGTACATCTTGTATATAGCCCAGTTCAACTGTCTCTTCCTTTAAGAGCAATAACTGTTGGAGTCGTGTAACCACTAAGCATGTCCCCGGATGTAATGTCAACTTGAAACTGAAAAAAAAAACTATCACCAAGCCTCCAAGCCTTCGTAAGATGACAACCGAGCACTATTGCAAGAAAAATGCGCTGCTTCAATGTGGGTCCATTAAACCGTACCTTTTGAAAATACAGCCCAGAAAATTGAGCACATTCAAGGCAACGGCAAAACAGACTTTATGAAGACACGGCACAACTCTGGACACAATCATTACAATGTTTATTGACACAATTATTCTTTACCGTACATCACACAGTACAAAAAAGGCTGCTTCGCATTGTAGATACAGCATTTTCGCAAAGACACGAAATACTAAATTTCACAATCGTGACATGGACATTGCATAACTTTTCATACAGTATTTACAAATTTCTTGTCATCTGGCCTAGGCCAAGGTAGGCGTTGCTGTTTTCGGGTTCACCAGTTACACAACATTATGACATGAATCACGCCAGGGAGCATAAATTCACGAAGCAAAAAAAAAGCCATTCTGGTGGCTGTAGCAGCCACGAGTAAAATATACCAGAAACCATATAAAGTGCCCGCCGGGTACCATCGTTTGTACGATTAACCTCTCGAGAAAAAAACATTGCATGGATTTATCCAACACCTACTGAGCGCTTGCTCCAGCAAAACTGCGCCCACGATGTGCATAAAGTGATATTAATTAAAATCAAGTGCTATTCGCTTACATTACGCTGTGGCAATACAAATACAATGTACATGAGCTCATGACATCACACAGTATACAAAACACTCGTATTCTTTGAAGAATTTCAAACCGCAACTGCCCATGTGCCCTAATACTAGCAGAGTAACTTCGAACTGGGTTACAAATTACAATGCACCAATAATACAGGTAAACATGCAGAGACTGACACCATCTATGTGCTGATGACCGCACACAACTAATTACGCTCAGCAGCACGACTTCCGCCGAATAAGTGTAGTCTGGCTGTGCGTAGGATTGATCCACAAGGACAATGGTTACATGTGTTGGTTACTGTGTGGTAGAATCTCTTCTGTGACGTAAGTGTCGAAGCACAGCACATAGGTTAATGAAAGCCTACTGAAGGTTTACTCCTGCACACGTTTTGCTAGAATGTGTTTCAACATGCCGCGCCCTTTGTTGGCGGAGATGCATTCGTAGACGACAATGGACGTACCGTTCTAGCAGCAACTTCTGAACCTTCTCTCGGTGAATGTTACACAAGTCAAGGTTATTTTCCACATTATTTGCAAGAAACCTTGATATGGTCCGGAATGGTGCCTTGAGGTCCAAGATGGCATCCTCTGCCACAAATCCTTTAAAGTGTTCTTCGTAGTGAACTAACAGTTCCATCACAGCAGCGCTGGGCCTCAACAGATTGGTGGCCCCTTTCACGTACTCTTTCAATTCAATCAGTGCGTTGTAGCACTGACCATCTCCCAGTAGAACAGCAGTACAAGGAGGGCACTCGCCAATGGCTTTGATTATTGTCTTGAGCAGAAACCCTCCAACATAAGCAAGGATGTCACATTCTACAGATGATACTTCATCCAGCGTGAGGTTCTCCAGGTGCTCTTCATCATTTATAAATTCTTGAAGGCTCTTTTCAAGGCTTGCGCCAAGTAGGTCAGCAAGGTGAAGGCCGTCATCAGAATCGTAACTTGATGACTTTGGCGTATGCAGAAATTGGCCCACACAAATCAGCTTAAGCGAGGACTTCACGTCGTAAGCACTTGGAACTGGTTTCTTCATGCGCACTATCGAGAAAACGTTTTCAAGGCAATCCTGGATGAGGCGGCTTATCAGAAGGTACTTGTAGCCACGCAAGCTAAGCAGCTCTTCAGCAAGGCTCAGCACAACTGATGTAGAAATGAGAAGGCCAGCTTGGGAAGGCTTCCAATGCGCTGTTGGCCCCATTTTCATGTGTCGAAGTGTATCCTGAGCAAGCATCAACGTGTCTACAGCCCCTTGGTACTTGGATGGATCTATTTTACTCAGGGCTACGACTGGACAACGAGATGACATGAGAGTATACCACTTCCAGACAAGCTCTAAAAACCATGCAGTTGCCTCTGCCTCTACTGGAAGGTGCCCCTTTTGAATGAGATACCGAATACCTGGAGGTGCTTCACGAAAAAACTGAACAGCAATGCCAACTTTCATAGTTGTAAAATGACCAGTGCTCACATGTATCGCAGAGAGGCCATGGGCAATTTTCAGATCGCTGTCTGAGTCATGATCGACGACTGCTTGGACATCACTGATGTCGACTTTGCTCCCTGGAAGACCTTGTTTTGTTACCGTGTTCTCTCCTAAGTAAAAGCATGTTGCTCGCAATAGCTGAGCCCTCACATTCTTAAGAACATGGGCTGGATCAGCCATAAAGTAGAGCTGTCTGTCTTCGAGGTGAGGATGCGGAGTGCTGTGCACTGTTTCTGAACTCCTGTGGCTTGAAAAGCCTAGCAAGCGCCAGACTGCCCGGTTAGCCGCTCCCATATCACTCGTAACAACTAGAACTCTGAGCGATATGCTGTAAAGCATTTCTATTAGACAGAAGATGAGGTCTTTCAGCAGTGATGCATTGACAGATCTGCCGGTAAAGTGATACGCGACAACTTGCTTGTAACGTCTGTTAAGACCGCCCACCATGAATACAAGAGCATGATTTGCAACCGTGTCAGGGGAGTCGGGAAGCGTTGTACTGCCAAAAAGGTAATCAAGGGAGCGATCATGTTCATATGCTTGCGCGATCTCCATTTCATCCATAAAAAGGACGCAGTCTTTTTCAATGTCTTCCATGGCTTGCACTTTCTGCCTGAGCACATCAAAAACTTCATGAAGGATACCTGGCAGAAAATGAATATTTTGCAATCTCCGGACCAGAGTTCTGTTCGAAGGAAGAGGATATGAGAGTGACCTCAAAAGTTCATAGCCGGAGGTTACACATGCAAGCTTTATTTGGAGGGCGGTTTTGATAGTTTTTTCTGACCAAATACTCCCTTTGCTAGTCTTTCGTGTGATTGCTTTTCTTTGGTCATAATTCAAAAATTTTGCATTCAAGAACCTTTCATTCTTTTTCTTCTGGGAATTCAATTGCTGTTTCAGGCTATGAATTTGAGCTTTTGCGTTTTTGTGCAACATCTGCAGCCTCTTGTGCTTTCTCGCAAGGTCAGCGCACTTCTTACGAAGTTCTGCAACGGTACAGTTGACAGGACCTGAATTATCTGCTGTGTCGTTTCTGGAGTGTCTAAAAAGAACCCTAGTAGGGACAACGCGCCCATGGCAGATCTGAGGGGAAGCATGGCATGGTTGCACCGCATCTTGAACTAGTTGCAATGGAATTTCCTGTTCTGATGTGATCAAACCCTCCGAACTACTGGTAGTGCAGCTGTCCTGAGAACTCAAACTGCACAGTTCTGCACACGCAGGTTCACCTTCTGTACACATCCTTGCACGAAGTGGTTGTGATAACAAACTAGGTGTAATAGAGATTGTAGTGTGCTGAGAACTTGTATCAGCTTCCTCGCCAACGTTACTGCAGATAACAACACATGACTGGCCAAGACTTGCCTTGCATAACGAAGCCGCGGAAGTATCAGCAAATAATGGTGTTTTTTCTGGAGAACAGGTAAAAGTGACAGCATCAATATCTAATTCCAAAGCAGCAGCAGCTGCGCAATGGCTGGGCGTCGAAAACACACCTGCAGGTATATCCGAAGGGACGTAGCTCGGCAGTACTTGAAGGAATCCTGTACCGGAAGGTGTGGTGGCGGGTTGGTCCTGTGGAACAGCTGTAAAAATTTGGAGGCTTCAGTTGCAATTGGTGGTATCGAAACGTTGCACAAGTATTTAGCGATGCCACCGCAATACTACGCACAAATATTAAAGTCGAGTAAAATATTTTTTTATATTACGGTTCAAAAGATGTCACAAATTTGCCATTCATTATGCGCAATTCGCATTGCATTTTCTTCCTAATAATTAAGCGCGTAGTTGTACAAAAATTAAACATGCGTCATGGTTATTTCAGCAATGAGGCTTCCCAATCGCTTTGCACAGTTCTCTGCAGCTTTTTTAGTGTGACGCTAATGTGTGGATTGTGTCGAACAGACTTTTGAAGAAAGGCAGCCCCGAAATATACGCATCCTTTTTGGCAAAAATGACATATAATACTCATTTGCAGGCATCTTCGTTGTTATAGAATTGCAGAGCACTTTATGCAGAGCATTTGCTTTCGTCGGGCAGCATTACCTGCACACTTGTCAACGGCTGTTTTCTAGCCTTTTGGTTGGTGGTTGAACGGTAAAGATCAGCTCTGGCAGCGGCATAAAAAGAATGCTACGACAGAGTGAAAAATGCGACGCGAATGACCAATGGGCTGAAGTTGCCAATGATTATCTGTGCATGCTTCACTAATACTCGAACGCTACACATAGAGCGAGGACGAAGCATGCACGTCATTATAGCTGACGACCAATAAGAGCCATAGCATTTGTTGTGATAAGAAAATGACGCCGAGAGCGACGACGACGGTGAAACAGCATGCGTGAATTAAAAGGAGGAATCTGTATTTAGCGCGATGCTTCGCAGTGCAGAAGAAGAATTCCCTGACTTAAGAACTCGTAATTCAGCAGTCGAGCTGCAGACATAAAGATAGATCACGCATTTCCTCAACGAAACATGGGCTGGCTCCGTAATATTTTGTGTTTTCTTGCTTTTTCGCACTCACTAACACATAACAGTCGCGAATGTACACACAGCCCAGGTAGGTGACTCCCGTGTTTGTGTTTACGTTTTGTGCAAATTTTCAGTACTCCCTTCACAACAAATTTTCAAAATAGGCCATTGTTTTTAGCATTCTCTTGTGATTCATTCTATCGAGATTTCACTACACAGACGTAAAAACACAGTTATTTTTCGTACCTTGGTTACAGGAGAAATCAGGTGGAGCCAGAACTTGCGCACGAGCACTGTCACTAACAGGTTGGGTTGACTGCAGAGTAGCTGCGGGGTGAGCATGCCAGGGCTGCAACACAGGAGAGCTGTACATCTCCAATGGCTCCGGTTGTTCGAGGACTCCTGTAATGAGCAGCATTGCATGCATGAGATGTATGTGTTCAGACTTACTCAGGAAGAGTAGCCCATTTGTAAATACAGTTAGTACTGAAGTTATCAACGAAGCTGAAATTGACCCCTTATAGAAGAATTTCTGAGAAAACAAGCTTAACCAGTGCTTGACATCCCATTAAGAATAAACGTTTCGCATCTAGACAATAAATGAATGTGGAGAACCGCAATTATGCATTGAAGTGCACAAACGCGCACAAGCTAGGCCAAGAATAAAAAGAAGCAGCAAGCACACTACACAGAATTATTTTCGCATTCTCAGTTCACCTCATTATGCGCAAGGCTAAAAATCATAACGGCCACCCACATGAACTGGATGCATTTCCTTCATAACACAGCCATAACAAGTATGCGAGCATGAACATTGAAACGGTTCTGCTCGGCTTGTGCAAAATACAGCCAAACACGAAATCAAAGTACACTTTCTTTCCCACTTACCGCGAACAGGAAACACTGTGGGAACAGCGTCTGGCCTCAGCTTCTTCAAGCCATTCTGCCTCCTCAGCTCGTAGTCAGAATCTTTGAAATGATCCTGTAATAACAACACCGCCACACCTCATTTAAAACAATCATGCAACCATATGTGCGTGAAAAAACGAAAGGACAATGCCGTGAACAGGTTGCGTAAGCAGGTAGTTTTTATCAGCCCTGCCAGTATGCGAAGTAGTTGCTTGAGTGTTTGTCTAATGTGAAATCGAACAGACAGAACGTATTTCGTGCTGCTTTTCATCTACAGTCCGTTCTAAAGCGTTTCTCCGCAAGTATAAGAAAATCATTGTTAAACGTGTGCTGCATACATATTGGTACGCGTACTACTTATTACTTATTAGGGATCGCAACAATATTATTCACGAAGTGGTGGGGTCTGCGATTGTTCAATGAGTGCTATATCTATGACAATTGCAAAGTGTTGGAGTCCGTGTTTTTTCTTAACTCCATGTCCGCCTTTTTGTCCGTAAACTGACGCGATTTCTTCGAGTGTACTGACGTGCGGCGTTGGTGCCCATCCCTTACAACAACACGGAACACCTGGGCTTCTGACAGCACCGGTTATCAGGCTCGTGTAGACGACCCAGTTCTCAAAGCGAGGGCAGAAAAGAAAAAACAACGCAGCCCACACACAGACACTTCCGACATCAGCTAAGCTGACGCGAGTTCACGGAAGGGAGGCAACAGCTCACGACTAGCCAGCGCGTCCCAAACGCGTCTCCAAACGGACGCGCGCCCGCGTCCCGCATGTAAGCTTTCTACTCGCGATGCGTGACCTCAGCAACGACAACTTAGATTTTCTATGCACTCGCGAACACCGTTAAACACATATAACGTGTCCCGCAGCAAAAGAGAGTAAAGAAAATACGCAGTACTCACAGAGCAAATACGAGACGCGCTGGTGGGCTCCCAGTCGTCTCGCTTTACTTGAGCCAGCCAAAGTCGTCGTCGGCCAGGGTTCGCTGGGAAGCGGAACATGCGCTTGCCTTTTCTGCTGTGATTAGTGCAGCACGGTACGCAGCATCCAGGCATTGTAAGACTAACGGCAGCCTTCACCACAGAACAACTGATTCAACCAGTTCAAGACGCTACCGGCGCCGTACTCTCGAGGACAGGCGTACACGCAGTGCGGGGCCACAATATGGCGTGATACCGCGGCATTTCCGTCTGGCAACATTGTGTTTTGGCGGGCGGAGGAGCGTTGGCGGCATGTAGTGGGTCAAAGGCTGACACCACCCTAAAAACGGTCGTTCATGTAGGCTCCCTAAATGTGTCATTGTGCTCGCTAATGAGAGCAGACACCTGTCGAGGTAAATATTTTTGTCACGTTTGAAAACCGCATGCCGTTACACAGAAAGACGAGCTAGCTGGGGCATATCCATCACTGAAATTTGGACATATTATATATACTGTAGCGAAGCGTTCGAACTTGATAATGGGTCGTCCTCTCGAACACCTTCTAGTGGGTCGCCCTCTTCGGCTCGAAGAGAACGCAGCTCGCGCTGAGAGTCGGCCCCGCCTTGACTGTCGCTGTATCGTCAAATATCGTCGCCGCTAATAAACCTCTTTATAATTCATATACCTGTGTGCGCGTGTGCGTGTTCTTAATAAAGCTTTCAGTTGAAATTAAGCGCTGGAGTCGTTCCCTCACTTGTAGTTGTCCGAGTACGGGCTTGAAATTTCAATTGTGCATGCCATTCCGAAGGAAGTGACCAACACTACGCAAGCACACGCACATACTTTCACGCCAACGGTGCCAAAAGCGCGAGAATGAACACTTTCCCAGCAATATCGACCGTCGCCGTACTCGCCGCCCTAGGTGGCGGCTATTTATACGGTGCTACCGCAGCCGCCCACCATTTAGAGGACGCAGAAACGCCTTTAGATTAAGGGGCTGGGGACTCAATATTCCTCGGTTATTTGCGCTTCAGCAACACTTGCCGCGGTGGCTCGGTTGTTCTGACGTTACGTTGCTAAGAACGAGGTCCTTTGTTCGATTCGCGGCCACGGCTTCTGTTTTTAGATGTCGCGAAATACACGTTTCGTGTATTTGGATTTAAGTACAGGATACAAAAAAATCCTAATTGTTAGAAAAGAGAGGGGGAAAAGAGAGAGCGGTGACATGCGCAATGCAGGGAGGTTAACCAGTAGATAAAAATTGTAGGCGACCCTGATCCTACGACTGAGGTTTCTGGTAGTGGCACATGCACCTCGGTGTTCGTGTGCACTGGCGCCTTCCTTGGTTTAACTTTGTGTTTCGCCGCGCTGCCGAAGCGGATCTCGGAGGCCAAGTAGAAAGAAGTGCGTGGTTGAGATCTGCTCCGCCAGTTGTCGCAACGATCCCAGCTGCTCACAAGAAAACCGTCCGCTCTTTCAATGAAATCATTCAATCAATTTTCATTCTCCATATTCGATATAATATACATCCGATATAACTCTTTACTTCAACCAGAACCATTGATTTCATGCCAGTATTATTTTCTTCAAAACATTTTCTGAAAATTCGATAAACCGCAAGTAAGTGCTCGACCGGAAGTGTTTAGAAGAGACTGAAGAGTGCCGCACGTACCAATAATATCCAGTTTGCTATCCTGCACAGCTGAAGGGCAAAGAGAGACGGAAAGGCAAAGGAGCAACGAATAAGCGAAGAAGGAGACAGGCACGAAATAAAGGAAAAGCGGGGAGTGTCAATAGTCATTCAACGACGCTAGTTGCTCGTGGAAACTTTACCAGCGCCTTCATCGCTTTGCGACATGAAGCTCGTACCGGCGGCCGAATTCACTAGTAATAGCTCAGCTTGCATTCCTGAAGAGAAGCGAAGTACTTTGTAATTACATTCGCGTGCTTTCGCGGAATGGCTTGACAATATTTGCAACTGCGAGCGTGGTGTTCCTTCGGACATTGTAACGCTACCTTTTAACCACATTTTGGAGATGTCAAAAGCGGCTGCTCATTCAACACCGCATTCTCAAAGTCCAATTTCAATTTCAGTTTGTAGCTTCATATTCTTACTTTTTCTTTTTATCTCATTTAGAGACGCCACGTGTGTACAGCGAATCCATCCTGTCGTACACTTCAAACAAAAATGCCATAATCAGAAAAGAAGGGCTTGGCCTGTGAAACTTCACGCTTGTATAACAGAAAATAAAAGTGCCTCAGAACGCCCGCGAGTGTTTTATTTTTTTTGGAGGAAAAGAATGTAATAAATAAAACGAGCCAAATAAAGAGAAAAGGTGTCGGAATGTACGCTTCGGGGGAAATTACACTCTTTCAGCAAATTCAGGATGCATTATCACCGCGCCCGCTTTTCTCGCAATTTTCTTTATTGTGTTCACTTTTGTACCAGTGCCCCGTGAGCAATAAGTGAATCAAATATTTTCCCAATCTTTTAAACTGAGTGCCCGTATCAAAAAAAAAATGCCAGGCCTGCGCTGAAACCGCAGCACAGTCACAGCGAAAGCTGGAAGAGCGGCGATTCTAGAGCCCGTCGTAAGCTCTCTTGGGGCTACAATACAAGTACAATAGAAAGGTACCCACTACGCCATAAACCACAATTTTTATGAAGTTGGGAAGCGCCTACTAAGCCATTATTTTTCAATCTGCGGAGAAGCGAGGCACCAGCTACACGTCTGTAAGGCATTATGTGCACTTTGTTGACGCGACGACTGATGACAATGAAGAATTAAGGCTCATCCCTTTGTAATGGGTTGGAAGCTTTAAACGGCCCACCAGTTATGTAAATTGCTTCGGGTGACACCGGCTCGCTATTTCCCTCTCCCGTCATGCTGTATAACATACGTTGACGTGAGACAGAGACGGGGGGGGGGGGGGGGTGAAGAACTTTACTGAGACCTCGAGGAAATGGATCATGCGCTTGTGGGCTTCCTTGGCTACCAATACAAGTGCACTTGCGAGGAACCCACTACGCTATAAACAATTCTAATTTTACTGAGACCCCGAGGAAATGGATCATGCGCTTATGGGCTTCCTTGGCAACCAATACAAGTGCACTTGCGAGGAAACCACTACGCTCTAAACCATTGTAATTTTACTGCGACCCCGATGAAATGGATCATGCGCTTATGGGCTTCTTTGGCAACCAATACAAGTGCACTTGCGAGGAACCCACCACGCTATAAATTGCGACCCCGAGGAAATGGATCATGCGCTTATGGGCTTCTTTGGCAACCAATACAAGTGCACTTGCGAGGAACCCACTACGCTATAAATCATTGTAATTTTTGAGAAGTAGGGCAGCAGTCACTGCCATTTTTCGTCATTTTAGGGAGAGCCGTGGTACCTGCTAGACAAATGTAAGGCATTATGCGCACTTTGGTGATGCTGTGCCTGATGACAACGAAGAATTATGGCAGAGCCCTTTCTAATGGGTTGGAAGCATTCAACAACCTACTCGTTGCGCAATTCGCATTGTGTGACGACTGCTTACAGAATTCGCGTTGTGCGACGCTTGGTGCTTATTTTACTCTTCTACCACGCTATATTGCATATACTAATGTGGTTCCTTCCCGACATGAAACCTGTATAGGACCTTTTTGCAAAGCAGTTTCAAGCACCGGTATGGCTCAGAGGTTGAATACTGGGCTCCCACGCAGAGGGCCCAGGTTCGAACCTCGTTCCATCCTGGAATTTTTTCTTATTTCGTTTTTTTTTCTTATTTCGAGCGATACTGGTTACGGACACCGGCGGCGGCGGCGGCGGCGGCGGCGGCGGCGGACAACTACGGCGCCAAAAACGGCCGGTGAAATGATCTCATAACAGCTTTCGCTGTAATAATAAATGCGCTCCAAAATACGCCAGTAAATACACCTTTGGTTTCGCTTCGTTAAATTGGTTCCCGGTTCCCGAGAATTCCAGAGACAGAATACCTTTCGCGCAACAAACGAATTCATGAGTTAACGTGGATATCTTGACACTAAAAAGATACGCCTTTTTTCTTTCTTTTTTTCGCAATGCCTCGGCATGCTACGTCATAGAGACAGTTTTGTGTAAGGATATTATTATTTCGATATTTGTGTTCTCTTCCCGAACTCTACTGTTTAATTTTTTTCTATTATGAGGCTCTAAGGAAGGCATGCTTTTTTTCCAGTCAAGGCACGCTTTTTAAATGACAATTATATATACCTGGAAACGCTGCCTATTACTTTAGCTAAGCTACCACGACTGGTAAGAAAAATATACTAGGCAAGAGCTTCCTATACTTAGCAGTTGGGATATCACGCGGAATCATTATCTGTAACTTTTACAGCCTAAGCTGTTATGAGCGCACCATTACAGCCGATTTTGGTGATGATGTCCGACGCCGCCAGCCGGTGTCCGTCGCGGCTATCGCACACAATGAGCAAAAAAAAAAAACCGAAGTTCGAGCCTGAATTCAACCCAGGCATTCTGCGTGACAGTCAAGTCCTCTAACTACAGAGCCACGGCAGTGCTTGAAACTGCTTCAGGAAAGGACGCTATACAAGCGTCATGTCGGGCTTGGAGATACGTTAATAGACTCATTTATTTCATCTTTTACAGCGAAAGCTGTTATGAGATCATTTCACCGGCCGTTTTTGGCGCCGTAGTTGTCCGCCGCCGCCGCCGCCGCCGCCGCCGCCGCCGCCGCCGCCGGTGTCCGTAACCAGTATCGCTCGAAATAAGAAAAAAAAACGAAATAAGAAAAAATTCCAGGATGGAACGAGGTTCGAACCTGGGCCCTCTGCGTGGGAGCCCAGTATTCAACCTCTGAGCCATACCGGTGCTTGAAACTGCTTTGCAAAAAGGTCCTATACAGGTTTCATGTCGGGAAGGAACCACATTAGTATATGCAATATAGCGTGGTAGAAGAGTAAAATAAGCACCAAGCGTCGCACAACGCGAATTCTGTAAGCAGTCGTCACACAATGCGAATTGCGCAACGAGTAGGTTGTTGAATGCTTCCAACCCATTAGAAAGGGCTCTGCCATAATTCTTCGTTGTCATCAGGCACAGCATCACCAAAGTGCGCATAATGCCTTACATTTGTCTAGCAGGTACCACGGCTCTCCCTAAAATGACGAAAAATGGCAGTGACTGCTGCCCTACTTCTCAAAAATTACAATGATTTATAGCGTAGTGGGTTCCTCGCAAGTGCACTTGTATTGGTTACCAAAGAAGCCCATAAGCGCATGATCCATTTCCTCGGGGTCGCAATTTATAGCGTGGTGGGTTCCTCGCAAGTGCACTTGTATTGGTTGCCAAAGAAGCCCATAAGCGCATGATCCATTTCATCGGGGTCGCAGTAAAATTACAATGATTTAGAGCGTAGTGGTTTCCTCGCAAGTGCACTTGTATTGGTTGCCAAGGAAGCCCATAAGCGCATGATCCATTTCCTCGGGGTCTCAGTAAAATTAGAATTGTTTATAGCGTAGTGGGTTCCTCGCAAGTGCACTTGTATTGGTAGCCAAGGAAGCCCACAAGCGCATGATCCATTTCCTCGGGGTCTCAGTAAAGTTCTTCACCCCCCCCCCCCCGTTTCTGTCTCACGTCAACGTATGTTATACAGCATGACGGGAGAGGGAAATAGCGAGCCGGTGTCACCCGAAGCAATTTACATAACTGGTGGGCCGTTTAAAGCTTCCAACCCATTACAAAGGGATGAGCCTTAATTCTTCATTGTCATCAGTCGTCGCGTCAACAAAGTGCACATAATGCCTTACAGACGTGTAGCTGGTGCCTCGCTTCTCCGCAGATTGAAAAATAATGGCTTAGTAGGCGCTTCCCAACTTCATAAAAATTGTGGTTTATGGCGTAGTGGGTACCTTTCTATTGTACTTGTATTGTAGCCCCAAGAGAGCTTACGACGGGCTCTAGAATCGCCGCTCTTCCAGCTTTCGCTGTGACTGTGCTGCGGTTTCAGCGCAGGCCTGGCATTTTTTTACTGTTTATTCATGTAATATTGAGTGGCAGAAGAGTATATTCGCACCAATCGCAACTAGGATCCCACCCATAAATTGCGTATTGAGTGGGTTGTTTAAAGCAGCCCACACATTACAAAAGACTCAGGCACAATAACTGTCATAATCATAATCCTCAGCCATATCGTCAACAAAGTTTATAGCTGCGCAGGTGCACACATTGCCTTACAGACGCCTAGTTGGGTATTTCGCTACTTCGCAAAATGATGACAAATTATGGCTTAGTGGGCACTTCGCAAATGTTCATTCAATGGGAGCCTTAGAGAGCTTTCAAATGGCTCTAATGCCGATCCTCCAGCTTATGTTGGCGCTGTGCTGAGTGTTCCGTACAGGTCTGATAGTCTTATTATTCCCCCAACACACATATTTTGGACGCTTAAAAACTTAGAGTGGGTCCCGCACTATTTGCTGCGCGCTCGGTTTTCGCATAAATATTCAAGCAATCATTTTTAAATGTCTTACGTCTTTAAAATATACACAAAAGTTCGGAAAGCCAAGCTGCGGTAACGCCGAACGATTAGAACTAGTGCTAAACAAACTGATCCTCAGAATACTTTGTAGGTACTTAAATGAGTTCGGGAGAAGCTGGAGGCTTTAAAAGATCAAAAAAAATTCTTGAAGAGGGGATGCCGCTACAGCCAACGCTTCGACACGTGCACTTGTCTTAGATAAGTATAGATAAACAAAAACGCAGCAATATGTAGTTTCGAAGACGTTCGCAATTGTTACATGCGGCGTTGACATGAAATCACACAGGAAACGCGCGATTACGTAAGAAAATATTTAAAGGGGTCATGAAGCACCCCTTGGGCTGATTGAGAAAACACATCCTGCGGAAAGCTGACACGGCTATGAACTGCTCTGCCAAATATTACAGTCGTGCGCGCCGCGTAATGGCCACAAGCGGAGCGCGAAGTTGCCGTTTCCCCAGGCACCCTCTTTTCAAACAGAGGCCGGTTCTCACTCTCGTCGGTGGGCGGGGCGTCTGTCCGCTGTACGTCGCAAGAGACATAGCATGCTTATTGGCCGATAGCCGACGTAAATCGAGAGCGGCGTTCGGATCAGATGCGCTTCTTGCCGCGGGGTGCCGCCACTTGCCGGCGCCGCACTCCTCAGTACACGGTAGCCGCACTCGCGCAAGCGAATCACAGCGGGAGAGCGATCGCGTTTCATGACGCGCGCTGGCGTAACTTCTTTCCCCCATGCCATCCCTCCCTGTCTAGCTTCCAGTGCGTTCGTCGGCACGAAAAAAGAGAGAAAGCGCTGGGGGCGTGCGCCAAACCCCCGTAACTCCGCTGATTCTTGACGGATTCGAGAAATTTTTGCGGCAATCGATTCGGGAGGCAGTACACTCCGATACTGAGGCCATTAGATCATTACTTGGAAAAGTGGTTCATGACCCCTTTAAGGCGTCAACTCAGATATACCTGCCGAGTTTTTGTGGTCAATAACTAATACCTGCGTGTAAGGTAGTCGCCTAAATATTTTCTTCTTTTTAGGTCCGCAGCAATATCGTAACCATTCGCATTGTTTTCTGAGCTTATATCAGACGTTCTGCACACAACGTGAAACTGCTCCGCTCCAAGTTGCAGAAGCCTGTGATGTCGCAATTAACCAATGTATGTGCGTTAGCGTCAAGCGTGCGCGTATTGTGTTCCTTTCCATCAAGTCTGCTGATAGGCGAAGCGTATGAGCGACGGGCATTTATTGACGCGTCGAGTGAGCGCAGACGCTCCTCCTAAAGCAAAAAAAAAAGAAAAAAAAAAGAACAGCAACACGACGTCATTGCGCCATCAAAGCGAACACAGAAAGAATGGCGGGGCTTTTTTTATTTTTGGGGGTGACTTCGACGACTGTAATCTCATCCATGTCTCTCATCCAAGTCTCTCAATCAACAAACAGCGAAGAAGTAAAGGAACAAAGCGAAAATACTAATAATAAAATATCGGCCAGTTTCACGCCTTGAAAACCGTCGTACAGCGAATCTGTAAGTGTGCTAGTCTACGTGAGGGTAGACAAAGACTAAGGTATTATCATCAAATCGTTTTTTTTTCTGTTTCTTCATTCACTCCCCCTACCGGTCACGTGACCTGCGTGACGCCTACTACTACTACTACCACCATTAATACTACTACTACTACGACGATGACGTACCCGCCACGGTGGTCTAAGAGTTATGGTGCTCGACCGCTGACACGCAGGTTCCCGGATGGAATCGCGGCCGCATTTACGATGGAGGCTAAAATGCTTGAGGCCCGTGCACTTCGATTTAGGTGCACGTTAAAGAACTCTAGGTAGTTGAAATTTCCGGAGCCCTCCACTACGGCGTCTCTCATAATCATATCGAAGGTTTAGGGGCGTTAAACCCCAACAGTTATTATTACGAAGACGACGAGGATGGCTAAGGGTAGACTGAGACTGGTTTCCTGTAAAAATAATAGGTTTCTTTCTTTCTAGACTTCATTCTAGAGACAGTTTCGTCAGAAGCCGATGACGCCATGATCGCCCAACGCACATAACTGCAGTGGATAATACATGCTGAAAACATCCGCAGTTCACCATAAGCACTGTTTAGATAAATAAAAGTTGCTAGACTTCACAAAAAAACTGTGGGCATTTCTTTTGCATATATGTGATTGTAAGGAGCAATTAACGTGCGCGTGGAATGAAGCATCAGTTCTAATTTCATTCGCATCCGCTGTCTTCTTTTTTTGAGTTGGAGGGGGGGGGGGGGTCTTTTAGATTCTTTTTGTCTTAACATTGTGCGAATATAAATATAGGTTCTGCCCCTTCTAGCTTTTCTAAGATTTTTTTCTAGATTCTATGAACGTTTGCCCCCAAACACGCTATGCTTTCTTCAATGCAGAACAGGCCTATAGTGTACGTAGCGTTTACGTCAAACTGTCGTATATAATGTATTCACAGGTCCCTCGCGGCAATTCATTGAGTTTGGAATTATACTACAAGAAATTTGCAAGATGAGTATTTTCCGGTTGTACTTAACAGACTGCTTGAAATTGACAGCTCAACAAAATGAAGTTATTACTTCAGCTCCAGCAAAAAGATACGTAACTGGTCATTTAAGATCACGTGCGAGAGCTCGACGTATCGAGAGATTACGCTCAACCTGACCCCAGTGGTATCGAATATGCACTATGTGAGAAAAAAGAAGACGACGAAGAAATAAAAGAGGAAGAGTGCGGCCCTCTCTTTTCCGAAGCACCCGACCGCAACCAGATCTAGTGACATCATCCAAAAAAGTCTGGTCTTACCGCGCGGCTTGCTTGTCCATTGGTGCAAGACTTCGAGCATTTTTTTACTTTACGAACATTTTTTGTTGCTTGAGGAGAGGCAGTTGTGCTACATGATTCGTTCACACCTTGTATATGATCCATTACACCTTTTCTTTTAACTTTTGTTCTCGGGAACGCCTTTACCAAATGACCAAGACTGAGTAAGTTAAAGAAAAAAAGGAAAGAAAAACGCAAACATTTACAACCCTTTTCTCTCACACCTTCTTTCCATCGCCATTCAGACGCAAAAAACAACAGCACAATAATAAAATAGCAAATTCACATGAACAGGAAATGTAAGATAAGAAATAGGCGGGAAAAGAAGGCTTTTGTCGTTTTCTCAGAAGAACAAGTGGTCTATCTCGGGAGCGGTAATGAGCGAAAGAATTGTGGACCCCTCAGAGTGTGATAAGACCGGAAGACCAACCATCGATGACTTCGGTTGAGCGGCCTTGTTATGTGGTCCGGCTAACGAACCATGACGAAAGAGAAACCTTCCGGTAGTAACGAGGCAGAAACATTAACAGGGGGAGTTTTGAGCGCTGTTCTTTTGTTGTGTTACTCCATAATAGTAAATATAACACTAGCACCACCTACGACCCTGCATACTGTCATATTGGTGACTTTCCTGCCAGCTAGTAAACGCCAGGCAGACGAGCTATCGCCGTGAACTTGTAGCCCTGTAAACCAGCAATCACTCGACTTAAAACCGGCAGCTCGTATACGTTGTTTGTTTATCGATCTTCAATCACGCGACCACAGTCTTCTGACATGAGGATAATAGGATAAACGAATGAATTGCCAGCAATGGCAATATATTATTACTCTACGCACGTGAATAATTTTCACCCGAGCACATCGCTTTTCTCAACTGTTCATCAACGAATCAAAGTTGACAGAGCGTTTGGAGCAAGAACACAAAAAAGCGTAGTTTAACAGTAGCAGTACAGTTTGAATCACTTGTCGAGAGCGGAACGTCAGCCGATTTAGCCGACGCTTTTCGAAAAAAAAAATATGCAGCGACCTATGCTGTAATTACAGCAAACATATAGTCATACCGCATACGAGGTCTTGGTGATATAACTGGAGCACGAACGGAAGCCTGTAGCTAATGCGAGTGCCGGCGTCCACGGCCACGCGCGCGACCACTCCAGACAAGTGTGACCGTACGACGTTTTCAACAGAACCCCATTAACTATTTCATCTAGATGATGTCAATATGAAATGCTCTACTGCTCCGTAACAATTTAACGGCCACAAAGAGAAACAAGCGAACTCTTACCAGTATTTAAGGACACATTGCAGGCTCCGGAAATGCCAGTAATTTCGTGACGGTGCGGTGACGCGCTTCGCAGGAACACCGAGACATGGCGCTCCCTGGGATCCACCGAGAGACGACCCTCTGGTTTTCACGCAACTTGCGCACACCGGAAACCTTACGACAGTCACGGCAGAATCCATCGAATGCTGAGGCTCAAGCGAAACTCGTTTGCGAAGTCGACGTCACCCGCGCAGACATATGTTAGCCGTGCCTACGTCACCCGCGCAGACATATGTTAGTGTTCGTGCATTGCATGGAAATCCTACTTGTCAAGTTGGCGGCATGTTTGCGTTAAAATGCATGAGTGGCTCAGAGAGGCATAGGTCGAAATGACGACAAGAAGATTCAAGCCTCAATTACGGCTTATGCAAGTACTGCATTTGTGCATGAAAATGACCACGATGGGCAGTTAACCTGGCGCGCACCCGTATTTTACGGATGGAGCTATGGCGACACATTTGACGACAAACAATGTATAACACATCCGTGGTGCTTGTTGTCGCAAAATCGTCAGAAGAATGCGACACTCTAATTTCCACATGCATTTAGTGTCGAACAATTCTGAGCGGCCAGTTTGCACCGCATGATTGCACTGCATTTGAAGAGTATTGGTAATCAACTTCGCCAATTGCACATAGTGGGGTTGGGCCATACCCAGAAATAAACGAAAAAATACCGCAAGTAAGGGCGATGGAAGATGATGATATCCACGTAAACGGTTTAAGATGAGAAGGAATCCCTCATGATCATTTCTCTAACTACGAATACTGACATTGGTGGGTTTAAAATGTTTGCATTTAAGAATCACTACGGTGAAAAGCAGCTGTAATCCTCCCACCATTGTCTTAACATAGTTTTGATTAAAATACTAGTGTTTTGTACGTATAATGGTAAACAGTTAAAGCAAAAACCTTAAACGGCTTACGAGAAGGCTTCCTCGTAGAAAAACCCGGCGCTTCGCACAGACATGACAAGTTGCTCTTTCCGGCGTTCACCTTGTTAAAAATGTTTCTGTAGCAATTTAACGTGCCTTAAGCAACGCAAGCGCACTGTGAATTTAGCGCAGGGCCACCAGCACATTCATAATGAATGAGGCAAACGAAACAGTTGTTACGCGAAATCTGCTGCAAATGTTAAACAACAGCAGAGCGTTGCGGTACGCACGCTGGCAATAATAACGAGAATGAGCTGCATGAACGAAAATAGAATGTGTACGGTTGTCTTGTATTCGTCAACGTCGACTGCGAGTCACCTGGGAAGAAAGCCATGCAACGAAGCACAACATTAGGCTCGGGATGCTCCTGTTTACGGTGCTCGCAGTCGCAAGGAAAACGAGCGTTAACCACTAAACGAGATCGAGAACTTCTCCAGTACATCCGCCGTCCTGGACAAGTTGCACTTCTTTGGAGACACACCATAGTCAACGTCGTCCAACAGAAGGCAGTGGTTCAGTAGACGTAAATCGAAAATTCCGCTTCCCGAAAAAGGATAAGCTGTCACGAGCTTATTTCCATTCACATCAGAAACGTCTACCGCATCGCAGTTCCACTTGGGTAATGGTGTAATAGACACACGGTAACTTGGATCGCAGAAATCCTGGTAAGACGCGTAGCCAACCGCGTTGGTCACCTTCAGAGGACGGCCAAATTCTGCGCTGTTTTTGATATCCCAGGTTCGCGTCAATGTTGAGAGGCTATAACATATGTTATTCCGCATGAGCGTACGTTTCTCGAATGCCTTTAAAAAGGTACTGTACTTAAAACAGAACTCCGTGGAAATGTTGAATATGAAGTAGACTTCCTTGTCGGTGGCATTGCCTGTATACCTCACCGTGTTACTCGCGAAGGAGTCGTTCTTGATGTTCTTTGTGTCGGCCTTGATGGTTGGGCTGGGCTTGCGACAGTCGGGCGTCACCGCCACCGTCGCTCTCGGTGGGATGGTAAACGCCGGGTGGACATCCTCGTGACATCGGTGGTGACGGTGACATGAGATGTAGATGGTAGGCGGCCACCGATAACGCCACGATGAACTCTGGCCGTGCTACCTGAGAAGAGGGGCATCACTAAAAACGCGACTGGGATGAGCATGACGACGCTGCCAACAAAGCAGAAGACCCACGCGATGAAGATCAGGCTCCGGCCACCCTGAAGATGCTGGTAGACCATGTTCACCTGGCTGTCGAAGGGTTCGTCCGCGACACCGAAGTTCGGAGCCACTTGAATGCCTTGTGGCTGCTCATTGTCAAGCGCCGAGTCAGGTCCAGCAGCGGCGGAGCGAACCTCGTTCATCTTCAGAGATAATCGCAGCTTAGAAAGGTCCTGGCAAACGTAGAGTAGAGTAGAGTAGATCCTATAACTTTGGCACACGTGTGTCTTGTCTTGTCTTGTCTTGTCGCCTAGATCTTGGCTCATACCCACAAGGGGGATTGGCCACACTGTACTTTCTGCTGCCGCGATCGGTTTTCTTCTTTTTCGTCGGTTGTTGTAGCTGCTTCAATAAATAGCGCGTGGTAAAATGGCGACATGAAGAGGATGTTTAATGCTCATAGAAATATTGGCCCCTACTCTCACAGGATTAGCCGGAAATCGGAGAGATATAGATATGATTTTGGTACCTCAACCTGTTTTTATGAATAATGTTCATGCTTCTTTTTCTTAATATTGGGATATTTACCTCAAAGCCCAGCGTAGAAAGAAAGCAAAGTGAAAGAAAAGACAAGAAAATAGAAACGTGCAGCTGTCCATGACTGCTTTTTGTTTGTATTTTGGCAGCTTTCGTATTTTTGTTTCAGCACGGAACAGCCAAACAATAGCCGCATCTTACGACTAAAATGTCTCGTTTGTCTTCCCAACGTCGAATTTCAGAGTAGCTCAATCCTGATTTCATTTTTATAAACTTTATCATGAGTCTCCTCGTTTCTCTGCAGTTTAAGTCACCACTCTTTCAGGAGACTCAACCTCCATAAAGCTTTATGCCATCCTGAAGCCCGGATCGCAGCTCCTTCATTCTTGCTGTGCTATTTTGTGCACCCCTCCATGGAGCTGAATGGCCCTCCTGCCGACGCTGTGTATTGTGCGAGCTCGATCCCCCTGTAAAAATGCATTTTACGTCATTCTTACTGTTATATGATTGTATGCAAAACCGCTTAAACAAAATACTTTTAACAGCGGATATGTTAAAGCTTTTTACTGCGCCGGGTCGTGCGAACAGAAATGAACCGGCAAGAGCTCGATTCGTCCTCTTCATCTTCTGCTTCGCTCTCACAACACGCCCGACCGTGGAATACAATAATTATGATGGGCTAGTATGTTACGCGACTACAAATCACGTAACGTACAACTAGCCATGGCACTAAAATCACGTAACAACCCGTAACAACTAGTCACGTGACTAAGATCACGTAACGTCACGTAACATGTAGTCACGTGACATGTTCCCGCCCTAAACCACGTAACTAGTCACGTGACTCAAAATCACGTATCATCACAGAACAGCTAGTCACGTGAGATGTTCCCGCCAAAACCACGTAACAATTAGTCACGTGACTAAAATCATGAAATATCTAGTCAAGTGACTAAAATCACAAAACATCATATAACAGCAATTCACGCGACATGCTCCCGCTATAAACTACATAACAACTAGTCACGTGATTCAAAATCACGTAATATCACGCAACAGCTAGTCGCGTGACTAAAATTCGCGTAACATTATGCAACAGCTAGTCATGTGACTGAAATCACGTAACTACTGGTCACGTGACATGTTACCGCCAAGAACCGCTCGACACGTGCGTAATGTGGGGACCGATCGAAACCGGAAAAGGACAGCCAAGCCTAACCATAGTTAGCACCACTAGCAAAAATTTAGCATCTCTAGCAAAAGCTTTGCATCACTAGCAAACACTTAGAAAAAGCTAGGTCGAACACTAGCTCAGCTGTGGGTTCCAGCCTTGCGCCACTTGTGCATGTTGCATTTTTTGTGGCACTGCAAATAAAATGATTAGTACTTTTGCCTGACAGTGTTGCTGAACTGAAATAAATTACACTGCCAAAATAAATTATTCGGGCGCTTTGTGTTTTTAAAAGCGAAGCTATGAAGGCTAGCCCTAATTTGTGCGGCCTACGGGTATGTGCGGTGAGGCCTACGTGAAAACTATCGTGACCATAAACGGGCATGTGCCACAGAAACTCGGTAAATCCACTCACCACTTGTTTACTGAAAATGACGAAGCAAACTATCGTCATCAAATGGGTATGCGGAAAGAATTAAGCGAAGCTAGCTGCCCGCCCGCTCTACCGAAAACGTAGCTGCAACCAAGGTCAGCCTAGCCTCAAGCAAGTGCTGACTAGCTACAACTAGAATAAGCAGCCCGTAGATCTATGCAAGGTGCGAACGTTGAGTTTCAGCGCGAGGTTCTGTCTTTGGAGTTTCGACATCCGTGTCGTGTCTGTGACTGTCTGTGGTTTAACTCGAACCTCTGTGCGCTGAAAATCAGCGTAGACACAACCTACATCACCTACCTAAGGCCTAAATTTAACCTAGAAGCAACCAGGTTAGTCTTCAGATTAGGGATGGGCGATTAAAATTTTTAATCGATTAATCGTTAATCGTTAACTGATTGAGTCTTTAATCGATTAATTGCTATCGGTGGAAAGTTTTAATCGATTAATCGATTAATCGACATTTTTTATGGGTGGTTTAAAACCGATATCTCTTTGTTTGAGAGGCATCGTTCGTGCTTGATATGGACCCAAATCTTTTTATCAGACGCGCTGACGATCGAAAATTCCCGCTTTCGAAAGTGTCGACGATGGGCTTCTTGTGTCCAGTGTGCGAAAATTCCCACTTTCGGACACTGGACACAAGGAGTCCGTCGTCGGGAGATGGCTGTTGGCTAAATAGCGAGATACTGATAACTTACCTGAAGAGACGGATTGGTGTCGTCAGGAGAGGGTTCCTCAACACTGTCACCTTCGTCGTTACCATCTTCCTTTGGGAGATGGCTCTTTGGCAGGTGTATAGAGTGGGCGTGCAGCTGGTGATATCTTAGAGTCTCCGTTGCTGGCTATCGAGAAGTGCTTGCCACATTTGTTACACATTGCAGCCTTCGTTTTCTCATCTTCTGCGAACAACGACCACACTGCGCCCTTTTCCCGGCATTATGACATCTCAAAGGTAGCAGTATAACCACCAATGTATAATAATTACACAATATAACACGCAAGTGACGCAAGCCCCACGTATACTCAGGCGACGCTCAACCATCTTAAGAGAGAGGAGGTGAAGGCAGTAGTAGCAGCAGCAGTAGACTGTGAGCCGGAGCGAACCGGGCAAGTTCATTTCTGCCTCGATGGGGTGGAGCCGCCTCCTGTCCAGGCTTGAAGCATTGGGGAGTGCTTGGAGTTCAGGGCGAGTTCATATCTTTCTCTATGGGGTATGGCCGCCGCCAGCTCCGGGCTCGTTCTGCTAGCGCAGAAATATGCGCTGTAGTGAAAGCAGTGAAAGAGAGGCGATGTGCACGGCATCTGCGTCTCAGGATAGCGCGCCTCGAAGTCATGCGCTCCGGCCAAGGGGGGAGGGTGGCATCGGAAGTGGGGGGTGCCGTAATCAATCGAATAGCTTTAATCGATTCATTGGATTAACCGAAAGGCGGAAATCGATGACGATTAATCGATTGATTGTGGACCTTTAATCGATTAATCGTTCATCGATTTTACCATCCCTACTTCAGATTTCGTCCAGTTTCGCTACTTCATGCCTTGCGCGGCTTAGTGCAAGCTTCGCCATTTGTTTTACTGACAGATACGAATATCACTTTTTAAAATATTGCTCTCGTACTAACTTTTTTCCCTGACCATTCCAGTATTCAAGAATTTGTATGCCACATCGGCAGCTCTCAATTTGATAATATTAATTTGCCTCACTATTTCGTTAAAAAAAAACCGATTAGAAATGCCCCATATTGCGTATGCACCCCGATTGCTCAGAAAGACAACGCCACCGAGAATGTATTCCTAGAAACGCAGTTATTACTACTACCAGCAAACAGCAGCCCACTACAACTACAATGTTCCTACTACTACTACTACTTCTATTAAGACTACTTTGAAGACATTAGCCTGCTCCGCCTTTGCTCAGACCCAATTCAGTTTCATCACACCGCCTCCCTATGTGGCTGAAACTTAACATTATAATAGTTGTTGGGGCTTTACGTGCCAAAATCACGATATAGTTATGAGAGAAGCAGTAGTTGAGGGCTACGGAAATTTAGACAACCTGGGGTTCTTTAAAGTGCGCCTCAATCTAAGCACACGGCCCTCTAGCATTCTGCCTTCATCGAAATGCGGCCGCCGCGGCCCGGATTCGATCACGCGGCCCTCGGGTCAGCAGTCGAGCACCATTACCACAACATCAACGCGGCGGGATGCCACTAAAACTTAACGCTATATTTCTCAAGAAGCTTCTGTTGAGACTATGGATCGGTGATTCCCAAACGAAAGTGGTTTTCGTTGTCGGTCGTCGCATAATTTGATAGCCACGCAAGAAAGAGACGTTAGGGAAGTAGGCTGCAGAATAAAATCAAGCTGCGGAATGCGGACGAGTTGAAAGGGGCCTTGACGTAGCACGTTGCCGTGACATAAAATTGCAGTGACAGCCCTCAGAGAGCCAAATTAGTGATTCAAGATATAAATTCTCTCTTCATCTAATTATATATAAATAGACGAAATCTACTTATGTATAAATAGATGAAAATAAATAAAATCTCCTTTCATCTATATATACAACTGCCTCCACAATATGCCCCTTCTTCTTAAGAAAACAAAACTACGTTCAGGACAGCGTGGTACAGCGCAACTGATAAAAACTCTCAAGACGTGAAGGCCACCGGGAGCCTGATTATTATACAGACAAGCGGGGTGGAGCGACCGTCTTATGAGAGGCTGCTGCGGATCTTCCGCCTGCTTGACCACGAAGACAGCTCCTGCCACAAACAGGCGCCGTGGGCAGAGCTCTTGACCATGAGGAGTAAATGACCCTTTTGGATGGGAGTCCTCTTTCCTTTCACTCGCCCGCTATCGTGGCTGTGTGTTTGTGCACGTGCGTTTGCGTGTGCGCGTGTGTCTTTGGATACGCCGTGTCTGTACGTATGTATGAGAGAGCACGCATGTTGCCCCGGGGCAGCGTCTTCGCGTGTGTGTGCTTGCCGTCCATTTGACAGGCGTGCCATGGCGGGAACTTGGGGGCTGCATCCGCAGGCGCGATTAAGTGGTTCATCCTGACTCCCTTATTTTATCGTCTGCGTTTTTCATTGTGACGTTTTGCTTGTCGCTCCTATCGATTTCCATCCTATGATCGTGTGAGGATGATTAAGTGCTGGAAGTATATTGGAAACCTTTAAACTTGTGATTGTTATAAATGACTGTCTTTGTCCCAATTCATGATTACTGATTCTTGTTGTTATAATTCATATTTTCTTCTTTAGCTGTGTTATTCAGGTATTTTGCCCTATTAATTGTAATCTCCCTATATAATGCCTTCTGGGTTTTTAGGTTACCGGAGTATAAAATTGAAAAAGAACCGCTTTTCTGGTGTGTCTTCTGTAAGCGTAAACACCGTCCTAAAAAAAGAAATGAAAGTTGTGCGTCGCTGCTTTTTTATTCGTTAAATGGTGACCACCAGAGCTTCCGCTCTGAGATTTTCTTTTACACGCTAGTGATGCCGGTTTGTCCATTCGCTAGTGCACCCACTCCAATAGAATGTTATAAACAATATTATCGTGCGCGTAATGGAGTTTCAACTATAGGACTCTGCCCTGAAACCTGGCTGTTTGGGAGACGCCTTCGTTAAAGCCAAATTGAGGTCACCCTGCCCTCATTTCCTCACTTAGTGAGGTTGGATGGGAGTGACGAGAGCGCACATAAGAATGCTGCGAATGAACGTAGCTGCTGCCCCGACACCCCTGAGACATTCCCAATTCGACCGTTTCTCAAAATGTCAAGCCTACAATAAGGTGTTAACTTGCGGTGGTTGGTACATACTACAATAATTGGGCGACATGAGCTTCGTCTGTATCAGTCGGGTCTGCCCCGTTCCTAGTGCTGTTACTCAATTCTCCAGGCCTCCATCTTCCGCTCTGTCTTGTTCGTACGTCTACCTGTGTAATTTATGACTAATTCGGAATTTAAATTCGGACTTAATCGTTCTTTTTTTCAGCTCGGTAAGAAGCAAACGCATTGAAGCACAACGTCTACAAATTTCAGTCGATGACACTTTTTTTACGCCGGCAAGACAGTACGCGCCCTTTCAGGTCACATGGTGTGCTTTTCAGGGGCGAAGCTCTTTTGAGTGTGGGTCTGTCCTTCCTCTGTAGTATGCAGCAGTAGTAGTAGTAGGTAGCCATCTCTAGTTCTTGGAGTGTTCACGTTCGGACTGGTTGATTCTTGGCCGCCATAACCAAGTGACAATACGTTCCTTATGCACATGAATTCAAATTCAAAAGCGGACCCACCATGCCAAGTTGTAGTGTAAAAATGATTCATGATATGTAAAATAATGCAAGGAAATATAAGTCTAAGTGCTCAGAAAAATACAAAACGCTCTACAAAACACAAACAAACAGCATGATAAACACCGCCATAGAAGCGACTGAACGGAATGGAGACAAAAAGAAAGCAAGAAATCGTATACATACCTTGTAGCGTTTAAAATCTTCATTAGACGTACAATAACATTACACACTTATGAAGAATCGTGGAACCACTAATTTCGTATTTTTGCTTAGCATATAAACAGTGCCATCGAGAAATGCGTTACGATTGATTTTATTACATGTTGCTGATGTGTTTTGTTACGTAGACTTGCAAAAGACTTGTATCTGTTGTGTAATTTATCTTGTTTACAAAATTGCTTGAGTTCCTTCACTAAGTTCAACGAAAGAAAGAGAAAGGTTCGAGCAGCTCGTTTCTTAGTTAAACACAAACAAATGAAACAGCAGACAATTAAACCAAGGAACGTATAGATGAAATTATTGGCAGTTTATGTTTGAACTGTAGTGTGGTGATTCTGTGGGGCCCGAACCCGCTACCTTCAAATTTCATTTACATGGGTGAGAACTTGGAAAATATTTTGGCTGGTCCCCTATGCTTTCCTGCATCCTCAATACAATTTTTTTCTGCTCTTAGTTATGTATATCACGGGAAAAATAGTAGCCAGCGCCAGTGAGCACACGGATACTTCCCACAAACAACATAAAAAACAAGCACTCTAAAAGCGAGGTGCTACGGTTAGGTACGTGCATAGCAAAACAACTTTTTTCTACGCTTCCGAGCGCATACAGAGCGACGACGGTAGTGTGACGCTTGCTCGAGCAAAGGGCCGCATCGTGTCGAGCACGCTTCGAGCGAGAGCCTGAAAGTACTGGTGCAGAGGCGCTCGCGGAATATGAAGATTTGTGTCACGGTTCATCGCAAACAGTGCCAGACTCCTGGAGGCGCTCTTTTTTTTGTTATGCTTTTCAAGCATCGTATGTCTGTCTAGTTATGCAGATATTCTCGCTTTCTTTCTTCTATTTCGTTTTCTGTCTTCGTGCATCGTATTGCTCTGAACGCACACTGCTCGCACACCGTTTCTAAGCACATGCTTCGAAACAGTTTGCAAACGACGGAA
Source organism: Rhipicephalus sanguineus (assembly GCF_013339695.2). Classification (NCBI taxonomy): domain Eukaryota; kingdom Metazoa; phylum Arthropoda; class Arachnida; order Ixodida; family Ixodidae; genus Rhipicephalus; species Rhipicephalus sanguineus. Next base: position 155,199,184 of record NC_051181.1, on the reverse strand, counting down.
CGGTGTAAACAGCAGAAGGGCCATTTGAGAAATCACGCGCTGCGGAGACATCTGGGACTACATTTTTGCCCCGTAAATACGTTATATATATATATATATATATATATATATATATATATATATATATATATATATATATATATATATATATATATATATATATATATATATATATATATATATATATATATATATATTGTGTGTGTGTGTGTGTGTGTGTGTGTGTGTGTGTGTCAGTATGCCACTATGCTATTTCCTTCCAGAGCTAGTGCTTCTAAGAAGGACGAGTTGAAGTTAGGCCAACATGTTCCTCATAGATTGACACAGCAGTCACTGCGATGTGTGTTGTGTTTGGCGAACACCACTTCAACCTGTTTAAACTGAAGAAATCGAACTTGCTCCCCTGTATTACATGTATTTGTGTCATCTTCTTTCCTTCATGTATTTGTGCCGAAGTTCGAACTTTAGGCTGGGACGTCGATTAGGTTCATATGCAACTGCACCCCCCCCCCAGTAATTATTCTTATATAAAAAATCTGGAGGCGACCCTTATCCTTGATTTCGGCATCTGGTAGCGGCACTCGCACGTTGGCGTTCGTGTGCCCTGGTGTATTCCTTGGGTTAATTCTGTGTTTCGTGCACTGCTGAAGCGGGTCTCAGAGGCCACATGGAAAACATGGATGAAATATTCAGACGTTTCAGAACAAGTGCTACAACTTTCGCATTGAAGATTTTCGCTGGAGTTAATAATTAAAAACCTTATTAAGAGAGCTTTTGTTATTAACCCGGCTAGTCAAATTGGAAATAGTATCATGGCGTGCTGCATACGGCTCAGAACAATACTGGGCCAATCCAACACGAGTAGCGCATGTGTTTGTGTTTTCAATATTAGGCGATAGCTGAAACGCCCTGTATACTGTTCCGCAGCAATATTGAGCGCACTCTCTATTGTTTTCTGTCTCCCTTTCACCACATAGGAAAACATCTGAAACTAAGCATTATTTTGAATACTTCACTGTCATGTAGTGTCAAGTATGCGTTAATATGCAACCTACAGTTTTCCCACAAAGCCTTCCGTTCCTATACTAAACTGCAGAATGACTCAAGACGTTTGCGCTCATTGATAGATCGCTGAGATAAACAGTTTGAAGATAACGCTGGTATAAACACGTGCACTAGCGGATAAGCAGCACGTATGATTAACGCCAAAATTGATTTATCATGCTATGTTTGAACAGCGCGACTGAACGTGTGTGTGCGTGTTCTAATCTGTCCGCGTTTAGTAGCGCTGTTCAAACTTAGCATGATTAACGCCTTTAAGTGTGTCTACCTTTAATAAGAACAATGAGCTAATATGTCATAATGACATCTCTGCTCACATACGACACCACAAATAATGCGCTGCATAATAAAGACGCCTCTTCTTCGTTGAAACACCGTTATAAAACTGTTCTAGAAATCAAATAGCTTGAACATCATGGCCGAGCGTGTAATACGTCGTCGTGTAGTACGCCATTTCTTCGGGCTGCCTTGTTTATCTCAGGAATCAGAGTTCAGGACCTTCGTTTTATCGCGACATTTCGCATGCACGCTGTAGCATGAAGACAGGCGCAGCGCTCGCGTTTGAGACACGCGTTCGTGTACGTCGTGTGATCTTTTGCGTGTAAGGCTGCGTTTGCAACGTCGCTGAAACGAGACAACGCGTTAACGTCGCAATGTTAACGTACCCTCCAGACCAACGAGACAACGCGTTAACGTCGCAATGTTAACGTACCCTCCAGACCAATCTCGTTAACCACAACGTCTGCGGCTGCTTAAGCCTTATGCGCCGCAAATAGCCGAGCTATAAATGCGACACAAGGCATGCGATGAAGCTAATCTTCCCTATGGAACCACTGAACGTATGCCAAGAATATGGGGGCAGGCAGAGGTTTCTGCGATGTGGATAACGTAAACATCGAAAAAAAAAAGAACACACCAAAGATTGCCACAACTGTTGCTGTGCTCAAAAGCTTCCCGCATCCTGCGGACAACTGGTCTTTGAGACAGACTCCAAGCAGCGTCGTGCTCTTCTTTCCTTTTTTTCTCTCTCTTTTTCCTTTCTTGTGTCCCTTTCTTTTTGTAACATCTCTCTTCTATCATCTTTTATCCCCCTTACCCCTTCCCCCAGCACAGGGTAGCCAGCCGGTCTAAGAACTGGCTAACCTCCCTGTCTTTCCGCTTGTTTCTTCCTTCCTTCCTTCCCGCATCTGACGGAACCCTTTGTGATCCTCCGTGCGCGCAATAAATGAAAGGCAGAGAAATCAGTTTTGGAGACTCGAAGTCAGCGACCATTCGTGAGGCTTCTGTTGACGGCAGTAAACGCGGGGAGGAGACAGACCCCACTCACATCACGCAGAACAGAATTTCTACAATCGGGGGCGGATGAATTCTTGGACTTGACGTTTTTCAGCCGAATGGTAACGTTTTCAAATGTACTCCATCATCTCTTTCACACTACGCAAGTCTACAAATGCCAAAAATAGTGTGAACACTCTTTTTTGGCAAATATTGTGTTGCACACTCGCAGTCATGACTACGAGTGGCGCTGTCTAACACAGGGGCACGGGCCCTGTGTGCCAGCCCCTGGCTACGCCACTGTAGTGCAGTGTTGAACATATACGAGAAGCCGTTCGCAGAGTGAACCTGATGAGCCTTGACATCAACTGCTTAATGCAAGTAATTGAGTCTTCGCAAATTGGCTAATTAATCAGACGCTTTTAAATTCCTAATGTTGGCCACAACAAGTTACTTTTACATTATTTTAGATAGTCATGCCTAGTATTGTGTTAGCGTACTAACTGCCCTAAAAGTTGCTGAGAATTTTTCAGCGCATGTGAAAATATTGGTTGAAGGATTTCATTTAGGCAATTATCTTCTTTTCGGGGGAGAACCACCATTTCTACGTTTAAACGCACCTATCTCATAAACCAAGCACCACACATTTTGTTTGATGTGTGTGTTTCTACCTGTGTCCCTGTTCAGTGGGTGCCGTTCCAATTTATACTGCAGACATTAATTTCATCTAAAGGTACTCTGAGCAAGTATGTTATTTTTTTTATCTGCAATATATTTCTTACCGTCAAGTTCTTTGGTAAGACTTTTACTTATAAACGTCCCCGATAGCAACACCTTGGCACGCTTTCTAACGGCAATAATTCCAAGAGCACCTTTTACAAGGCTCTAGCATAAGCAAGATCAAAAACCATCCCGTCTTACGGGAACTTCTGAAAAAAATATTCATTTCGGCAGCTCTCTATAAATTCATGCCTAGCCAAGATACACAGACTCACGGACCCATGCAATGAAAACAAAGCACCCGAAGAAACAAATCGGTAACAGCTTTTACAAGTTGTCGCAGCCCATTGAGACCGCTCATGCGCGCACGCTGTCGCGCGCCGCCGGAGTGCTTTGAAAAAACAAACACGTGGCACCGCTATGCAGGCTTTACGCTTCGGAGAGTTCGTGCGGCGTGCAACTCGCAAGGACTGCATCCACTTCGCCCGTCGCTTGCTTCATGGGATCACTGAGGCGTTGTTTATGAACAGGAGGGGGAAATCGGGGGCGAACTTTCGTCTGCCCCGAGGCGATGCGAGCGAAACTAACACGTCGTGTTACTCCGTAAACGCTCATGGAAAATCCTTCGAACACGAGGTGCCACCGGAGGCGGAGATTTTGGTGCTGGCGAAACACAGTGCGACTTCGACTGCGTGTGCCTTTGGCCGTTATAGATTCCAGATGTTAATAATAGCACCTTATGAATTTTCCACGATGAATGGAGGCATGCGTCTCAATAAAGACGTCTTACGCGAAGAAATCGACGGCATTCTTGTATAGCGCTATGCATTTATAAAAAAAAATAATTAATTATTTCACTACTGTACTCGTGTTTTTACCTAGCTACACAGATCGCAAGCGTTGTAATCAGCTTATAATGTGCGGAGCAAAAGAAAAAGCTTTGGCAAGCCACGCGGGGTGAATGGCCATGCAAAGTCTACACTTACTGCAAACACTTAGCGATTACTCTCTATTCATTATTATGTTCGAGGCTGCTGTGACGTTTAGCTGTCTTTCCACGGTTGGCCCGCATTACAAGCCACTTTAAGAGAAAGGCAGCGAGGACAACCAGAATTGTAGCATCCGGTTTGCTACCCTAAGATCCCTCTGATGACATAATCATGAACTCGCACTGGGATCAATGCAGAAAAACGCAGTACTTTGATGAAATGTCATTCAGAGCATCAATAAAAAACACCACTTCGTGTTCTGAATACACATGTACTCATAGCATATGAAGTCTTGCGCATATTTTTCGGACATCTGCATCCACTGTACTGTCCATAACGACGACGACAAATATTTCTAAGAAACATAAAACTTTTCGAGGTTAGGGCTAGCTAGTGCCTTGAAGTCAGCAACATATTCAATACTTATGAAATTTCGAATGGTATACAGCATATTAGGGGTTCTTATTCAATATTGCAGGAGTAGCAAAGTTCATTTTGTCGATATGGGAGCAGCACTAGTGGTATATTTTAACGTCTGCTGCACTCATCAACAAGCCAAGGTTATGCTATTCCACACTAGAGGGTGTTATGCTTAAAACATTTTTTTATTTATTATATTCATCATATGTTAAGCAGCAAATGTGGCGGAAGTCACGCATTTCGCATTTATAATATTTGCCAAATATTTTGTCGAACTACAGGTCTTTCGGCATCTAAGAACAGAAACGTGCTCACGGGTTTAGTCAAACGTAAGCATGGGAAGCCGAGGAAGAAATACTTTTTCTTGTGATCGAACATGAAAGCATTCTACTGTACCCATTGATCTACCGGGAAGCCTAAATTCCATGTTTGTTAACGGCAGGGGCGTACCCAGAAATTTTTTTCGGGGGGGTTCAACCATACTTTATGTATGTTCGTGCGTGCGTTTGTATGTGTGCGTGTATATATACGCAAGCAAAACTCAAAAATTTCGGGGGGGGGGTGGGGGGTTGAACCACCCCAACCCCCCCTCCCACTTGGTTACGCCCCTGGGTAACGGCCTGCATCGAGGCTTGTCGGCGCCAAGCGGCAAACGAGATGAACGCCGCGTTGCTCTCCGGAACTATACTGAGTTTTCAAACCACACACACGTTACTGTAGTTTTATTCTGCCAAAAGAAAAAAACGACAACCTCATTACTATTTCAACAACGACGTGGGAGGCATTCTGAATTCGATACACGCGTGTTCTACGTAGCCACCGATGACTTCCGAGGCGCTGACCTGGTGTGACACTAGACGGCGTCAACGGGTTCGGGATCGCATAGCATGCATGTTTTATGCGAGGAGTCGTCGGAATAAAAAACCAACCCGAATCACGGTGACTCCAACTTGATGAGATTTTTAGACATCCATATTAATAATATTTCAACGCGTCAGACGTCCTCGCTCTAGACTTTATGTACGATGCCCGTATCCGGCAGCGCCATTTATATGAAGAGGGTAAATTCATGCAGCGAAAAAAGATGACACATAAAGCAAGATGCATGATGGACACGATGTAGTACGTCTGAATTTTCTGAGCAACGGATTCCTAATATTATTCCGAAAGATACCAGCACTCGACGTCTGCGACATTAGCGATAACGATAAGAAAGCTCCGTAGCTCTTTTTTTATTTTTTTCCCCGTCTTCCGGAGACGTCTATATGGGTGTCGAGTGTATGTATACATTCTACCTCGTCTCTATTATCATAGTAATGGTATCTTCGCGTCTCTGCACCCTCTTTGACGGCTGGCGTCGAACGCGACTGCGTTTCTCAGAAGCGTAAGGTTGCTCGCTCAACACACTTAGTGATGGCGAAATGGGAGAGAAGGAAAGCTGTCGTGAAGCTGTCTCTGCATTCAACGTCGTTCTTGCCGTGTGAAACAGTCGTACGGGCAGAAGTACGGAAGAAGATGGAAGTCTGAAGATGAAAAATTCGTGAACACGTCGTGTCGCCATAGGGCCTACGTATAGCCGTACAGGGTATCGCAATCTACTGTCTTAAGTGCGTTTTCATGCCTCCACGACCTTACCCATATTCGAAGACGAAAGTACGTACGTCGGCAGCATGTCGTGCTTTTATCTTCGGTAAGATGTACGATAACACGACAGCAGCCGCCGCAATGGCCTAGTGATTGCGGTGCTCGGCTGCTGTCCAGGAAGTCGCGGGTTCGTTCCCGGCCGCTACGGTCCCATTCCGATAGAGGCGAAATGCAAGAGGCCCGTGTGCTGCGCAATTTCAGTGCACGTTAACGAATACCAGATGATCAAATTTATTCGGAGCTCTCCACTACGGCGTGCCTCAAAATCACATGGTGGTTTTGGCACGTAAAACACACATTATTATTAGCTTACAACCTAAAGCAAAGGTGCTCGTGCACACGCTTAACAACATTGAGAAACTCTATTTCTTTTTTGACCCAATACCGTCATCATGACCGACTCATGAAGCACAATATCATGATTTCAGCCCTTGAACCTCAGCCATTACAACACGACAGCCTCTCCTGCTCCCTTTCGGTGCGCATATTAAAAAAAACGATATTACCAATTTGTTTCTCGTGCCGCACACGGGAAATAAAATGATAACGATTTACTTTTGCTGCGCAATCTTGCAGTTTCACCTCGTCCGTTCAGCGACGCCTGGATTAGGGACGCGTAGCTCTCCAAACGAGCCATTCCATTTACCGCCACATTTCGCATCCCCACATGGCCGCAAGTTCGTGGCAGCAGATAGCATTGCCTCATCAGGTGAAACTTATACTCCTGAGCGTATACGTATAGTGTGCGCACAATTTGACGATGGAATCGTTTTATTTCGTTCGTTCTCTGCAGACCTCCCTTTCTAGCTTCCCCCTCTTGATGGTACACACGCGTGTACTCCACGAGAGAAAAAAGTTTGTTCACACAAAAACTGCTGTGACGGCGCGGGAAGGAACGAGTGCTTACGAGAGCAAGATTTAAAAAGGCGAAGGTCATTTCGACACGTGGGCTCCTGGGAATTTTATAAAATTATCTGCAGGTTAATGGCGTTCCCTAGGTTACCTCCTTTTCAGCTTAGAAATTTGTCGAAACCTGTATTAGTGGCCTGAGCAATGAATGGCTTTGTCTTCCAAGCACTACCGGTCGAGTACTTCTGGTTTCCCGAAGATTAAGAAGAAATCCCGTAAAAAATTAAACTGGTACGACATTTATTGTTCTGATTCAAGTTAAGAATTATATTGAATACATACGATGTCGAAGAATAAGTTAATTTTAAAAAAAGGGGGCAAATTAAGTGTCAGCAATATTACTGAAAATTAAGTGATTGAGCTCATTGAAAGAGAAGACCTTTCTTTTGAGCAGCTGGGATCGTTGAGGCACCTGGCCGCAACTCGAGCCACATGTGTCTCTTTCAGGGCGGCCTCTGAGATCCGCTTTGGCAGTGCGACTAAACGCAGTAAACCCAAGGAATACGCGAGGGCACACGGACGCCGAGGTTCGAGTGCCACTGCCAAACACCTAGGTAAGAGTGCCCTCCACTTTTTTTTTTGGTCTGTCCTGATAGGAAATTTCACATAAACTGTCAGACAATAAAGAGAGAGAGAAAACGGTTAAGTGAAAGGCAGAGAGGTTAACCAGAAGTTTTTCGGTTTGCTACCATGCACTGGGGAAGGGGTAAGGGGGGATAGAAAGGTAAGGAAGGAAAAAAAGAGAGTACAAAAATTAAAGAAAAAAACGGACACACACTCAAGCACGGGAGCATCATAGTCGTTTAGCGAGGTCGGTTGAGCGGAGAAACTACAGCAGCGCCTTCGTCGCTTTCTGATTGGAAGCTAGAAGGTTCCGGCACTCCAAAATTAATTGTTCAGAAAGCGGCTGGTCGTCGAGGCGTGCGAGCGTTGCTGAGAGCTGTTGTCTTTGGGATCTGTAGTGAGGACAATGACACAGGACGTGCGCAATGGTTTCCTCGCTGCCACAGTGAACACAGGCAGCACTGTCTGCCATTCCGATTCGGTAAGCAAAGCTCTTCGTGAAAGACACTCCAAGCCACAGGCGGCAGAGGACTGTTGTTTCGGATCGGGATAGTCCGGACGGAATTTGAAGTGACGGATCCAGACGGTGAAGGCGGGTATGCAAAAGACCGGACGTATTCCACATTCAATGCGTTAGATCACGTGCGAAAGAGCGAATCTTTGATGTTGCATCGGTTCGTGATAATGGAATGTCTTCCCGCACGCCACCTTCATGAGCATTCTTTGCAGAATTATCGGCATGTTCGTTGCCGTCGATGCTACAGTCAGCAGTTAAGAGACAAAGGGCATGACATAATTTTTCAGTCAGACAACAAAGATACAAAACGAAGCATATAAAGAAGAAAAGATGGAAGCAGCAACTTACAAGTGGTGGTTAAAAGGACTGAGGTCTTGAAGCAGATATCTGGCCGCGGATTAGCAAGATTATATGCCCATCGTAGGTTTCGATCAGCCTCAATTTAACTGGTACAATTGCTCGGCACCCCCGTTAACAATTCCATCCCCTTTACCTCCTAATATATGTCCCTATTTATGTTATTAAGCGTTATAGAATAACTTCACAGCGTTGAAAAACGAGGACAGAGGAGAAAGAACAGACAATACGAGCACTCTTATTGTCTGCTTTTTTAGATGCGAAGTATCTTAAGGCGGAGCTCAATCCGGTGGTGGTGGTGGTGGTGGTGGTGGTGGTATGCGGCGTGACCACCCTTACTGCGCATGCGCATACCCTCTCCACACACCTCCTCTCTACTTTCCCTCTCCCCTTCCCCTCTCCACTTTCCATCCCACTCCCCTCTCCACTTTCCCTCTCCCCTTCCCCTCTCCACATTCCCTCTCCCCTCCCCCTTTCCACTCTTCCTCTGAAACGGGGGCTAGACATGCCGAAATTCTCTCCTGCGCAACGCCGCGATGAGCTCGAGCGCATGTGCGTCCCCTCCGCTTCTCTCTCCTCTCCCACGCTGCCCCCCTCTCGCCCGCCTGTCGACCGCGTTCCCCGCTCGCCCTGCGAGAATTAACGGCCAGGCTAGATGGAAGATACGACGCGCGTAGCGTCCCTCTTCGCGTTCCACGACGCGAGGTCGGTAGCATGCCCAACGATCGCCAACGGAACGCGATCGTGCAAGTGCTCCGGCTTCGCATCGCCTCATGGTCCCCTTTAGCGGGAGATGGCGTAATTTTTTTTCCCTCTGTCCTCGTTTTTCAACGCTGTGAAGCTATTCCATCATGTCTCAGAAACTCGCCCAAGCGTCCGTGCTTCTAAAGTTTTTCAGCACGTAGAACATATTACGAGGTGCGTGTTCCACTGGTAGCACACGAAATGTTTGCTAAAGGTACAGTACTGTTGATATGCAGTTCTTCCGATGTCGCAGGAACCACGCCTAACCCATCACACGCATAAATGAAGAACAAAACAGAAATTAACAAAAAAAGAACTCCGTCCTGTGAGACAGTCCTCTTTTCGATAATGTCACAGGCGTTGAGAGGCCTTTCGTAATCTCCGTTCGTCAGTTCTGTTAGTGTACGGTATTAATTATGACTGCAGATTCACTCTAAAATATTTCCACCTCTCATCTTGTGCAATAGTACGATTCAGTCTCACTAACAAATGAAGAAAACGCTGCCATATTTTTTTTATTGCAATAAACACTTCCACTCAAACGAACAGGAAGTTCTTGCATTCTCTTAATAGCTTTAACATTGTTTTATGCTTAGACACGTGCATGTTTGGCACTGGAAAGAAAAATTTTTGTTCGGAACAAAGTTCTTTGAAATTGAAGCTTCGAAATAGTCTATACTGACGAAAGTTATGAGCGCAACGTAGTTTATGAATTCATCGGCATTCATCACCTACGCTACGTGCAAAGGACGCGAAAGACAGCGTCTATCCACAACGCTCGCCTCACTCGACAAAGACGCCCCCCGCTGTGCACATAATTCTTGGACACCTTTCTCTATCCGAGAGCGCAGATTAAACGGTTAACGAAGCGCGAAGCACACTGACCACTCCTAACTGAGTTGGCCAAACCACGGTCACTCGGGTGGCGGAGCACTCCGCTGCGTACACAAGTCCTCCGAGCTCCGCTATTTCAACTAGCGCAGACAGGACCACTTAGCAGTGGTCCTTAGTGCCTCATTTGAAAGCAGAATAAATTGCCCATCGGCGAATCCCAGGAGTCCACTTAGGTCAGCCTCCATCGCCAGCTGAGACCTAACTCCTTCACGAGTTTAGCCTCTTAGAGGCGCCTTGGGAGCTTTTAAGCAAGCCGGAAGATTTGCGGTCGGCTGCGCTGAAATAGGGTTGTGCGGTTTTCCTGTTTTCCCTGAGCTGAAAGCCACACGCTTCGTTGTTTCTTGAATCAACTCTGCCTATTTCCGACGAGCCAGTGCAGTGGCAGTGTTTACGAAATTGCCAGCGATGGTCGCGGCTTGATCTGTGATTAAGCTAGAATTATAAGAGAGTGAATGAGCGGAAAGACCGAAGGCACCTGCTGTGCACTTCACGAGACTAAGCGCCTGTGTATATTAAGGAATTATGCCAATTAGAAAAAAAAACTGAAAGCAACGATGTTGTAGCCCGAGATAGAACATTACAGTCCTTGAAAAATGTGGAGATATGGCAAGGGGCTTCATCGAAAGCGTAATTATTGGAAACAATACAACTTCAACAGCAACTGTGCAGTCTGTCAAAAGCACTTCATTAAGGTCCATGACAGCTAGCTGTGAGGAACATTAATAAGAAACATCTGTCCATCTTGGATGACTACAGCTACTGTGAAAACAAAACAACTTTCAAATAACTCCACGAGCTTCGCTATATCGAACTGAATTAAATAAATTACTTGACGGATATATTACTCCAAGTTGAGTACTTCTATACGCGACAATTTATTCTGTCAATATTTCCGCGTCATTGCGCCTTTTATGCACCCTCATTGTACTGATGCCAGCGCCCGTCTATGCTTTTTGACGGCGACGTCCTAAGGTTGTTATGAGGTTCCGATACCAGGCAAGTTTCCGATCGTGAGTGTCCGGCTGACATTTGACGCCAACTACATTGCCACACACAGTTATTTTCTCCGCAACCAACGCCCACTAATCATTGTGTATATATGATTGATTGATTGATTGAGTTTAGGGTCCTGGAACAACACTGGGTGGTTGTGGTTGTTTCATTCTCTTTATTTATTTATTTATTCTTTCCCACGCTATCTGTTTCGCTCCTTCTCTGCGGCATCCTACAAAGTACAGACGTGGCCACAATATCGGTCGCCAATGGTGCGCGTCAAATTCAACCCTGTCAGCGATATTGACGAATGCTTCCGGCGGTGACGCTGCCTTCGAGTCTACATCGCCCGCGGGAAACACGTCCTCCGTGGACTTCTTGCCAGTGTGTGTGGAATAAAGGCCGCGTTTATTTTTTCCTAGCCATCACCGTGACGATAAAAGTGCCCGAGTGTCGTCCCCGAGGTGAGCAGTCGGAACTATAGATCCGCTCTGCCTTGTCTCTTCATTGACGCAGGTTTCGACATCGACAGTGCGTGGGCTACATTTACGCAGTTGGACATTAATTACTTGCGCAGGCTCATAGCAGCAACAGCGTGGTCGGTGACAGCGATGGAAAGCCGTACAGGCGCCCTAGAAAGTGTGCCCACCAATACTCAACGGTAGCGCTTTTCTTCCAAGATATAAGGTATTCGAAATGGCTTTGCCTGAAGATTCAGCTCTGCTCTTAATTGCCGCCGTTAACACACCCTTAAACAAAACTCAAACACTGCAGAAGTTCAGGAGAAGATGGAACATTGAAGAGATGAAAAATCCTTGAACACTGACTTGCCGCTGGAGACAATGTTTAACAAAATTATTGGGGTTTAACGTGCCACACCATGGTATGATTATGAGGAACGCCGTGGTGGAAGACTCCGAAAATTGCGACCAGCTGGGGTTCTTAAACGTGCATCTAAGTCTAAGTATACACGATCGTCAAGCATTTTCGCCTCCATCGAAAATGCGCAGACATTGTTTCGACAACGTAGCACAGTTGCTTCCTTGAAAAAAAAAAGACCACTTGTCAAAACGATGGCTCCAGCGACAAACCCGTGTTCAAGAATTTTTCATCTCTACGAACAAAACTCGGGCTTCTAAAAGCGGCTATTACGAGCATGCAGACCCTTACGATCAACAGATGAATCTTTGAATTTGTGTTAGTTCGTAAGGTATTGTGAGGAATCACGCTTCATTTTAGACGACCCCGAGCCCCGCCTATGAATGCTCGGCCTGCTGTTATGAAGGTATTTGGAGATGCCAAAACGAGGACTCGAGTATTGCGCCCTTCGTAACTCTTTCGACCATGCACCGGCTCAAAAATAAAAGAAAGCCCGTTGAGAGTATAGTGAATGAATGCGAAATGTATGCCGGTCCCGCGTCAGCAAAGTGTACTCATATTTGTGCATAGAAGTTCGTCAAAACTGTGCCTCTTCAAAAGCACTAGGGCAAGTATAATGTCTTTCAAATGTACTCGGCAGTACCTGTTAGTATGCATTACGTGTATGTGTACTCTAAACAGTTCTTCCTGTTTCATCATATAATGCGGATGTGTATACCCAAGTTTTTGTAGCTCTTTGTGACAAATTATTTCTATAAATGCGTAAACGTTCGAAACATCGATTGCAGATTCTGCCACCTCGTCATTCCATGTGTTGATCTATGTACGTGCGAGCGAAGTCTTTATTGTGATTCTCGTAAATGTATGTCCCGTAAGAAAATGTCATGTTGAGTTGTTATTGATGATAATCGTGGATAATATAATAACTGTTTTTTTTAACACAATGCGACCCGCTTCTGCTTCATTCAACATAGTTGTAACCTTTAATAAGTACGCGTGGGCACAGACGCTGCTCGAACAGCCCACCAATTCATTGCAATATACCTACATATAACACTTACTTTTTACGAAATGTGGCAACAAGTCAACTACAACAACATGAAGCTCATTTTGTTGGAGTTTGCCTATCCCGTTATATTTCAAAACTGGTTCAAGGAGACGACAAGGAACGCCCGGGCCTTCGCGGTACACGAAACTCAATCGAAGCGTAATTTTGACAAGCGGCCTATATGGAACCCGTCGAAAGATATTTGAATAAGCTTGCTGTAATAATGTCTGTGTACATTACTACACATACAAGAATGAAGCCGAGTGGAAAGCACAAAACCTTAACCGCAAGGTCGTTGCACTCACAGAAAAACGTAGACCCCGTTTCTTGTACGCTTAAAGGAGGCAACGTTGTGTTTGTTATCAGTTTGCACGCGCAAAGTGTTAAAATATGTCGATAATATGTAATTTTTCTGAGTTTTCTTTAGTGATGCGAATTGACGTGATGTCGAATAAACGCCTTCCTGACGACTTCAGGTTCTTTCCCGTACTTGACATCGTCGACGATTTTTCCTTAGCCATGAAATTAAGTTTAACCGTATGAAACGTTGGTCAGAATTTGATCGTATCATGTACAATACGGCCTGATTCATAACGAAAATTTATGGCAAGTAATGCGCGTCCTTTCGTTTCCAGAGTCTCCAGTTCCTGTCACACCGGCCTAATCTTGACTCGGACACTTATATCAGAGCCAACAATACCTTTATCGGCAAGATTTGCAGTGACATGGCACGCTTATCACGAGAAATTGCTCATATCAGTCGTTATACAAAAAAAACGATGTCGCCTATCAATACGCGAGTACTGTAAGTACATGAACGGGAACCGCGTGTTCTCAAATTCAAAAACACCAAATACAATTCCATGTTTGAAAGTTCGGCACAAGTACGAAAATGCGTGCTGTTCTAACATTTGTTGTCCTAAATTTTAGAAAGCACGGAAGTGCGCGCAAGATGTACACAGGCGCACCCACTTTCGCGTCGCGCCAGCTGCAGAAGGCGTCTCGTGCTCAGAGGTACGTGAAGGAGGGGGCGAGGCTAGTCGCTGCGACGCGGGCGATCAGTCACGCCTGGCTAGCCTAAAAGCGTCGCCACATCGTGCATCGCTGCTACCTGTCACGCTCGCAGACAGGCCTGCCTGTCCCATAATGACAGCGTATACGTAGTGCGGGGGTGTACCAATTTGTTGTCAGTGTTTTCGTGTTTTGTATGTTATTGGAAGCCTACCCCTTCCGCCAATCGATGTCCCCTTTGTTCTCCTCTTGCGGTCCTTCGCTTGATGTATTTTAGATGTGGGGCGTATCTCCCACAGAATAGACTTCCGTGTGCTGAGGGCATGCCTACGCAAACCACGCGCCCAGTTGCTTGCTTCTCGCTTGTGCTGGTTTTCCTACTATTCCTTTATTTTGGTGCTGGGAAGACAGAGACAGAGAGAGAGAGAAAGTGAGGGAAAGGCAGCGAGAATTATTACACCCAGTTTGCTATGCTACACTAGGGGAAAGAGGAAGAGAAGGAAAGATGTGAATAGTGGACAGAAGAGCAGGGGCGCGAAAACAAACAAACGGTGCTTTGCCGACTGTGGCTTGGCGTCGCTTTCTCCAACTTCTTTGGCCTTCCGAATCGGCATAGAAGACAGTATTGCTTGCAACCATTGTAGCAGCGAAGAAACTGTAGAACACGATCTTTGTCGCTGTACTTGCTACAGCGCGTACAGACTGCCGCTAGCAGCTGGGTTGGTCGTCTTGACAACAAGCCTCTGTCAAAACAGTAAGCATTAGATTGCCGCCCAGAACTGTCGTCGCACAGGAAATCTATTAAGGTCTTGGTGCTGGAGAATCAGCGTCGGGCGTACTGGGACAACGTTGGGAGCGCCAAAAATAGAGCACGCTGTTCAGACCATTTTGCACGCGGAATTTGTTCAGATATTTTCTGCAAGATCCGGAGATTCTTTGTGCTTATTGGCGGCAAGCCCGAAGCATACGTATACGAATGTGCTTTAGAACAATGTTCATAATCACGCGCGAGATCGCTCATTACCGTTTAAACAACTTGTTGCTGATAGATCCATCATCTTCCTTTGCTAAAATGTAATTGGTGCAGAGCGTTTCCCCCCAAAAAATGCAGCAAGACCGCTTTCTGCTAAATGGAAGCAGAAGCAGATTCGACTATCACGTAAAATTCTACAGAGTTTACGTCAGCCCCGCAAATGTCAAGCTCTGTTCCAACACTGATCTTCGACTCCTTCGCCGAGAACGCTTCGACAAAGCAGACTGACTGCTATTTTTTCTCACACTTCCACTTGCTCAGACAGATGTGTTAAGTTGCCGCGTCTTCTCTTAGCCAAAGAAAAACGAAGAAGAGGGACTGCGAAAGCACAGATCGCTAGCCCTTATATACTCTCCACATTCTTCTCGATACTGCAAGTGTTTTCCAACAATCTCAAGGGACGCCAAACCAACAGCGAGAATAAGATTAAGGAAGGACAAAGGGCCAATCTCTTAGACCACGCTTTCCAAAGAACTTTTCCTTTGTCGCTGTCTTCCAATGGGCCTGCACCCTTCGTTATCGCTTTTTAATTAAATTCGTTTATAGTTTGCCTAAGGTTATAGCATAATCACATGACAATTATCCTTTTGATGTAATGAATTTGATTCAGTGAGGTAGCTTCTTAAAAAAAAAAGTAAAGTAGTCGCAGTAATATCGATGCTAGCAAGGTTTGTCATCAGAGCGACTATCTACGCAGAAATTTATGGCCGTTTGATCGCTGCATCAAATGTAGAATGTGCGATGAGCCATGCTTGAGAATGCGGAAGAAAAAAATACGCCTTATATTAAATTTTCAGGCATGCCGAAACTCCTTCTGAGCACTATCTTACCCATTCGCAAAACACAACTGCCGCGAAAGCTGGAACTACATGAATCCTAGTTGCAGTTGCACAAGCCTAGTTGCACATAAGTTTAAACATAAAACAGACCCTCTACATAATTTTACGCTTGAAGTTGATGCATACAGGCGTTACAAAAAAGCTTACGAAACCAACATATTCTTTTGAAATCAAAACCTTAATAAAATGACACTACCATTACCCCGGTGAGCGCAGCCCTTCGTTATTAGCTGAACATTTACCTCCAAAAATTCTGCATTACATCGTCAACCTGTGTGCCTTGATCACTCCTTTCTTTCTTTCTTTCTTTCTTTCTTTCTTTCTTTCTTTCTTTCTTTCTTTCTTTCTTTCTTTCTTTCTTTCTTTCTTTCTTTCTTTCTTTCTTTCTTTCTTTCTTTCTTTCTTTCTTTCTTTCTTTCTTTCTGTTCGGATCCCAGTTTCAGCGTCACCTCTTATTTTTGCATCTTGTTGGGATGCAACTGCAATGTGTTGTTCGTGTGCTTCATATGAACTTGTTTCAATATGGAAAAGTTTTTTTACTATACTCACATTATTTACTGGTATTTTCTGCATGAGTGAGTACCTTTTCAATTAAGCGACGTGACTTCTTGAACTCTTCGTTTTATTCAGATCATACCCCGCATTTACTAATTCCCTTGTTTGTCTGTGTTCAGGCGTACAGATGCCGCAAACCAGACAGCCTCTTGTCTGTACCCTAGTGAGATTGATTGATTGATTGATCGATCGATCGATTGATTGATTGATTGATTGATTGATTGATTGATTGATTGATTGATTGATTGATTGATTGATTGATTGATTGATTGATTGATTGATTGATTGATTGATTGATTGATTGGGGCGACACAGCGGTGTTTACGTCGCATGTGCAAGTTGGCAGCACACGTTCTCTTCTCAGACACTATTCAAGGTCTACTAACAAGAAAATCTGACAATTATTAATTATGCACCTTTGCAAATATCGTTATCCGACACATATATGCTACTCATTTTTTCCAATTGAGCCTAATTTAAAAGATGGCGCCAGTTCCCTTTAAACAACATTAGTCATCGGTTTCCTTACTTGAGTTTTTCCGCCTTTCTTGAGTTGCCGTCTCGCAACGAAAGCTGAAAAATAAGTGTGACCTTTCAATGAATAAACAGAATTACATTTATTTTCCGGTCATTCCGTAAATGAAGGAGCGAGGAAAAAGCGAAATGGCTTTACGATCCTCCTAATAACCTGCAGGAGCACGCCGTGGTCTAATGGCTGCAGCACCGCATTGATGATTACCACCGTCATTAAGCTTTTGTACTGCTGGTTCCTAATTACTCTGTTAAATTATCTCGAGGTAAGAAGCTCTATACAGTACACCGCTAGGAGCGCTAGAGATGGTTCACTGGTGCTCACGTACGCACTTCGCGTTTGTCGATACCGAGTACAGCCCTGTGCACTAGGAACGCAAGAACAACAAAAGCAATCGCATAGGTTCGGCGATAGTGACGTAATGGCATAGTTCTGTGCCATTTGCGAAATGCGATAAGAGGTACATGTGTGTATTTTATGATTTTATTTCTTACATTTGTTCGCTCGATACCAAGCCTCTGCTATTCTAGATATATCCGAAATAATAAAGTACAAATAGAATAAAAAAGCAGAACTATTCCCAAGTCCAACACCCCGCTCGTTTTGTAATGAATGAGGTTCAACCATTCTAAACGTTGAACCTCATTTTCACGTTTAGAAAATTCTATATGTGTTCTATTATTTTAATTGATACCATAGTAATATATCGAGCTTCAATGATGAGCAGTTCACGCCTTTCAAACGCTTAATATAATGATAATTGCTGAAGTTTTACCTGCCAGAAATCACGACATGATTATGAGGCACGTCGTAGTTATGTCTTATCTTCTCTAATAGAGATAACACGAAGATAAACAACCACCAATTATCAGTCCACTCGACAATTTCGCCGTCGTTTTTTCTGTGCAGGAATTTGTGTTGCATTACGTGGAATGTAATGTTCTAAAAATTTCGTATGAAACATTACTGCTGCGATGTATGCATTTTAAGATTTCTTACAACTGAGCCTACTCAGTTGACACGCATTGCATATTGGCAAGATTCATTGGTACAAAGTGCGCGTTTCGCATAAACATCACTTTGAGCAAATATCGGGATACTGATCATCTGAAAGCTGGTGACCCGAAGGACGCGGGCTCGATCCCTCACGCTGCGGTCGCTCTTTCGATGGAGGCGAAAATGCTAGAGGCCCGGGTAGTTACATTCAGGCGCACGTTAAAGAACCCCAGGTGCCGAAATCTTCGGAGCCCTCCCTTGCAGCGTGCTTCATAATCGTACCGTGGTTTTGGAATGTAAAACCCAAGTGAGGATCATTATATCGGACATATGAAAGACGCTAGCTGCCAGTCAAAGAAACTCGAAATATCACTACGGTATCAATAATAGAACACAAACCCGAGCCAACAACTTTGTTCCCACTGAGCCGCAGTGCGTCGGTGAGTGATAATTGTAAACGGAAGACAATGTAGCTTTTGAACTTTTTCATCAAGCGAGGGAGAGAGAGAATGGGAAAGGAAAGGCAGGGAGGTTAACCAGGTAGTACCCGCTTTGCTAACCTACGCGGGGGGGGGGGGGGGCGGAGGAAAAGAATGGAGGAAGGAAGGACGAATGACTGAGCAGGCGATACCCGCGCACACACATCAGTGTTCGCTGCGCACAACCAGGCACGAAATTTCACAAAACACAACGAGAAATGCAGCGTACTCGAATACTCGAATACGAAACTGTCTTTCCTTTATGGTGCTTCAACAGCAACTGATTTAAAAAGCTACAGTAATGTCGAAGCTTCTGGCGTTCCTCACACATACCGCCACGGCAACGGTAAACAATCTCCTGTTTGTTCAGGCAGCTCAGAGGAGTACCGGTCGCGTCGCTCATTCCCAGGAATCCACATTCTTTGGCAAATATCTAAGCGGCGTGAAGTTTGTGTTGCGTAGCGAGATGCCGAAGGCTTATACGGCCACCAGGCTTCATACACTGGATTTCGCAAGAAGAGAACTGGCCATGACGTACACAAAAATAAACACCCTCGCGCATTTAGGTGTTAAAAAAAGCGAAACAATTGCTTTTTTCGTACAGATTTTGCGAACATTCCTTCCACATGACTTTAAGCGTTTGAACTTGTCTGACTTTCTTACGCTGTCTTTTTTTTTCTTTTTTTTTTGTTGCTGAAACGCAGCCCAGTGAAGAAGGTAAATTCAATGGAGAGCGACTTGCAGTGTGTCCACAAGTCTACGCCTAATCCCAGCTACTGCTTCACATCTAATGAAACAATACACAGTAGATGCCGGCCACCATCGAAAAAAGCCATTTGGAAATTAAACTAGACACGAAGCGAATGAGCGCATCTGATTTTATCGTCGCTTTCACACTTAGCAAGAGTCGCCAATATTTCAGGTGGCTCGTTCCCCATTGGGAAGGTAAAGTGACCGAAACTTGTGGAAAGCAATCATCTACACCAGAGTTCATACTTCCAAACATTCCTCTAAACGTATAAAAACACCCCTTCGAGTAACTGTCGTTCTTTTCTTTCTGATGCATGCATCAGGAACAGAAGGCTTATAATACAGGCTCGCAAAACATAAACCTGGGCATACCCCCCTGAACCTATTCGTTTCGTTTTATCACAGGTTTAACCATATGGCACGTTGTTTATATCGATTCATACAGTTCTTTTCGCGAAGTTGTATGAATGGTTTGCGAAAGTTATTGCTCATATTTAATTAATTATTCGCAGTGTTCCAGCGCGTTTCACATGGCCGTTCTTTGTCTCATGTGCATCCTTATGGAACTTCGCACTATTCGGTGTACTTCAGAATGAGACGTTTAGAAGTTCAAATGACCGAAACTGAAGAGCGATCACCGTATGTTAGCACGCTGTGATCGTTTCCTTTGCTCTGAGCCTATTTAAGAAATGTATATGCCGAAAAGAATGTTTCTACTGGGTGAAGGGCAAATGGGCGGGTGGTGGTGGTGGGGGGGGGGGGGGGGATTCACTCTGCTCCTCCACCCCGTGCCTCCTCTGGCGTCGCACCTCGTCTGGGCGGAATACTTCTGCCATAGTCACTTGTGCCGATCATGGACAGGTATCATTATTAGGACTCCGATCACTACAAACAATGCGAAGACAAGTCGGTGTCTCCATGACAGTTACTAAACTGTCCTCTTATATTGGATTAGAAGGAAATGTTGGGGACATCTGTCACCTCATGAACACCAATGGAATTTTCCTTTCGAGACATTATGAACTTAAACATACTATGAAAGTTGTTTTTAACGTATACAGTTTCCAGTATACGCAAAGGGGTTTACGGAATTCGGGTTTACCGGACGACGGTGTCCTCATCTTGTCAGGCTTCGTGCAACCACAATCACATACCTGTGGTTTGTTTGTTTTCGTCCAGTGTTTCTTAGGAAAACAAAGGTTAAAAGGCAACCCATTTGGTACTACACCTTTGCAAGGAATTCGCGCCAGCAGAGAAGTAGAATGCACTCGATTTCTGCAATAAGAATTCTGTGCATGCTTGGTCCATTTCGACCCCGCCGGATGACACCACCTATCCGGCCTCTCACGTTTACAGCTACGGTAACCGGGTATAACGCCAGCGTAAAGAAGTTTGAGGACTTAGTAAAGTTCTCTAACATTAAATTGTGAACGAAACAGAAGGATCTAAAAAGAAACACACACACACAAGGCACATCTGTAAAGTTTCATAGGATATCCGCACAACCCTCTGTTTCTGAAAAAGCATTAGGTAAGCTAAGCAAACGCAACAATTCTGCTCAAGAACTTGGTAGAGAACTGGCAAGGGTACGAGGTTAAATCTGTACCCCCAATGTCGTTCCTTTGCGCAGCAAATATCAATTTTTTTTTGTAAAGTTTTATGTATGTTAGATTAACATGAGCAAAGTGTTTCGTCTTCTTAACCAAGACAGATGCAGACAGCCTGAAATTATTAACTGAAGGAGGAACGGAACTGAATTTCATATTTTTATGGCTTTGCCGCGTGTTAGTTGCGTTTCCGAGGAGACTATAACCAAAGCTGAGGAACTCTGCTGTTCGCTAAGATCGCTAGGCAGCGGTTAAAACTAATCTGGCCGCAGGGTCTCTAAATCGGCGCACCAAATTAGCGAAAGTTTGGTAGCACGTATATTTGGAGGTTCATACCAGTGTACGCCCCAGACTATTCGTAGTTGAACGAAACGCGAAAGCTGCTTCGTCCAGTTTTCAGTGACTTTACTCAGAATGTTAGTAACGGGAGATTCTCGGAGAAGATTGGTTTCCGCTCGCGAATATATTTTGGACGACCGAAGCCGGTGCATCAGAACCCTTGCCGTGGGCCAGGGTAGCAGTCGTCTTCGATATGAAATGGCGTCGATACAGCATCGAAGCGTTGAACAAGAGCAGCAGGAAAAGTTCGAGCGGACGTCTCGTTCAGTGCACCTGCTTCCGGTTGTATATATACTGGCAGCTAAACCGACTGTTATGAAAAGATGGCCGAGTTTGATTCAAGCTGGTGTCGTACTGTAGTTTTGAAATCGGTATTAATAAAAAGAAAAAAAAGAAACCTTAACTTCTAGTTAGGTGGTTTCGGTAGAAATATTCGGTTTAGAATATTATCCGGTCCCTTGCAACGGCTTTCGTCTATGCAGAATCTTCGGGACAGACGAACGTCGAATCAGAAGAAACTACGGGATATACCGGGAAATTGCGACCCAAGCAGTCGCAGCCGAAGTCATATATGTGATATGCTATGATCTGGAATCGATATATCATCTGAGATCCAACTTCATCACGAAACTTTCATTAGACGCGTGCGTGAGGAGAGATGCAGAAGAAATATGACACTGAGATTTCGCTGATGTTCACGTTGCACCGGGGGTGATAACAGAATTGTACGAGTTGGTATTCCATGAGCCTGATGATGTTTCCGATGTATATTTAGGCAGTTACGCTTTACGTGAATAGGTTCATGAACAGTATTTACTTATCAGCTCCGCTATTGATTCACTAGTTGCTGTTGACACAAACAATGAGCTACTTAGGCAGGTTCATGTAAGACATCAGTAGGCCTCTATTCCATGTGTATTTTTATTTCAACTGCATGTCAGGCTCTGAGGTTTTGCAGGCTGCAGGTACCTTCTAACACGTGATATCATTCTGCGAACAAGAAAATGCCTCAAGTGAAAACGAAATAATAAAATCAGCTCGCGACTAATTTCTAATGTACAGATCGCTGGCTTGCAGGAGTCGAATACTCCACTTATGTTGCATGCAACATTTTTCTGAAGGTCACACAGTGGTACACCTCAGATTTTGAGTATATAATCGTGACATGAAATCATGATATTCGAGAAACTATAAGGCAGCGACGTGAAATCAACGTTACATACATCACGGGCACTCGAAGTTTTTCGCGTCACTAAAGTCGCGTTGCATGACCCTCCTTGACGTGTGTCGACCCTTGCGTGACCCTTGCATAAATATGAACCCACAAACCAACTGTGGTGGTGAATTTAGCAGTCTGGCTGCCAGAGTGACTTTGCTAAAATCAATCTACTCACAATATCGCTCGAAATGTTGAGTGACAAGGACTCGACTTTAGCCTTTTCTGGCAGCCAAAGACTAGCGTCTAGCAACTGTGCGGCAGACCATCGTCTCCTTGAAAGCTTTCGACGAGCGTAAATAATTCATCACACTTGTCATGCTATGAGATTCCGCACATTCGCCGCATTAAAGATGCACGCTTTGCCGTGAGAAACACATGGAAAGACAAAAAAGGAAACTCAGAGGGAGAAAAAATCACAGCATATCCACGGAGTGAATGATGATGAGTGGGCGAAGCTGCGGAGGTTCATCGGTAAACCGTGAATCTACCGTGAATTCTGCCCAGTACATCATCACCGACGTGAGATCGGGCGCGTTTATACTAAAGGTTCGATTAGTTATGACGACTTGCAGCTCACTTTAATTTTACATGTACGCTGTGAATTTTCATTGTTTAGAAAACCATTGCTTTAGAAACATCTGGCGTCTTTCGTTAAGCAGCTGGCGTTCTTTTCGTTTTGCTTTAGAAATATCTTGGCGTTCTTCCGTTTTGCTTTTACAAAACATCTGGCGTCTTTCGTTGGTTTATTTCATCCATCAACGGCGTTTTGAACAAAATTTTTATTGTTTATCACGCACAGGAGAAATCTCACCAGGCACTACCTTGGAGGTAAAGAATGGCTGCTAATGGGAATGAGAGACAGAAGAAGTCGGCTTTTAGCTACCGCTGCGAATTTTTTATTGTTCAACAACGCACAGGAAAAATCTCCCACCGGCACCACCTTGGAGGTCAAAGCGTAAGACTGGTTACGCAGTACGACTACGACTACGAGGGACGAACGGGTGCCGCCTTAAGGAGCTTCGCCCCTAAAAATGTTACGTCTCAACAAGGAAACTCGTTGATTTCGTCATCGTTTTAATGCAAACCGAAACAAGCAAACTGCGAAAAGGGCTCGCTAAACACTACAAAGAAAATTCTTTTTCCTTGATTTCCCCTATCTCAAAGACAGTGGTTTAGAATCAAACCGCGGGAGATTTCACTTCACGATCTCGACGAGTTTGTTCGTCGTGTTGTTTTCGAGCTGTTTTAACGCGTCGTTTTATTACACGGCCGCTCTCTCATGTTCGTGCGTTTTGCTTTTGTCTTTTTTTTTACTAACCTAGCTTTGAAGACTAGAGACGGAAAATCTCTGGACGTCTGGTTCGGTACACAATGGAAGCTGTCATTCGTGTAATTATGTGGCGCTTGCAGTTTAGTGTACCAGTTTTTTAAGGTACATTATTCCTGCTGTGTTTTGTAAAACTTAATTCTACGCATTATTTCAAACAAAGTGTTATTCTGCGCTAGTAATGATATGCTATTTTAGAAAATTGTACTCTCATAATTGTTGTGACAAGTTCTGTCAGTCTCCTTCTTTCACTTTTAAAGGTATCTAGCTTCGCCGCTTAGTTGCCATAGTAATGCGTACATTTCAGATAATGATTGCTTCAATACTGTCCGCCTAGGAATTAACGTACTGCCATCTTACGGCTCTCGGATTTTTACAGATTGCGTAGTTGGTTAATTATTTAGGCTTAAGAACAGCGCAAGAACAGGAGGCTGTCAGGAAAAGCAGTACAGACGCTATCCGCGCTTCACGCCTATCCCGTTCGATCTAGCGAGTAGCTGATTATTGTTATTGTTGCTATAGTTATTATTATTATTATTATTATTATTATTATTATTATTATTATTATTATTATTATTATTGTTGTTGTTGTTGTTGTTGTTGTTATTGTGTCGCTCTCTGATTTTTCAGAAACTATGCAGTCATGACCCCCCAGCCTTCCGAGAGTATACGTTCATGTCCGTATACTGTGCGATGTCAGTGCACGTTAAACAAAACCAGATAGTCGAAAGTTCCGGAGCACTCCACTGCGGCGTGTCTAAAAACTCACAGGTTCCGTTGTCCATTAGCCTAAGATGACTGGAAGGCGAAAGCCAACATCTTCTTTTTCTTCCCAGTCAATGTACTGACCCTCCCCCGTCCCACTACGAAAGCTTTCTGCACCTAACGTGGATTTCCAACTGCCTCCAGGATCCGAGGCATTGCACGACTTAATCATCTCGCCTGATTTTACATTGCCTCCGTGATCGGCCCACCTTTCACCAAGCGACGATGTCGTGCGATGACGTCATCATGCAACATCATGAAATTTGGTATTCTGTGACGTCATCACGTGCTTATATTTTGAATCACCCGTGTTGACGCCGACACCTGGGGACTACGGTCGACGACGATGGTAAATTTTCACGTTTGATGAGGACTTCTGAGGCTTTCGCTTTAATAATCATATAGTGGTTTCGGCACGTAAAACCCCAGGTAATATTGTGATTACTTATTTTATGTATGGAAATTTCGTTTGCACGAACTGCTAGGCTGCGTGAACTCTCCTGTTGCGCGAACATTTTTGTTGCAGTACTGAAACTGAGTGTGGGAATGTCTAGTTCATGTGTTTATCTAGGTTTGTCACTGCGGACAACATTAAGATGACAGTTATTATATAAGAGAAGTAGCCGGTACCACACATGGGCACCAATCTTTCCTTAAACGCATTTATTAAAAAAAAACACGTAGATGTCGAACCTTCAGTTTTGATGAATTTTGCAAAGCTCACTTGTCTCGCTCGTAATAACCTATGTGTTGCTTCGATATCACCTAAACTTTAACTCTAAGTGCTGGATCTGCCGCGTTCATCCCCTCCAAGGTTCTCTGCGACGTCCGCATTTCTCGCCACCGTGCAGGCGACTGCTTTTTCGACCGCGAACCTAAGTGAGACAAATGTTTAAGCCCGCAAAGTAATTTTATCTTGCTAGCAGCGTTCCCGCTTGATGTCAAACCTAAAATGAAAAGAAATACAGCGATATAGAGAGATAACGTGCAAGCAGTTTTTAATCTTGAAGCAATTTGTCGACCTCCATTTGTCTCCCGCTCGGCATTTTATCTCCCGCTGAGAATGCACAGGCTACAACGATGACAGAGAAAGGAATGCTGAGAATTTCAGGCTTTTCATGAATGCAAAGTGGGGCATTATGGGATTAAAAGAAAGCACGAATGCTTCAAAGAGAAGTTATCATATTATATAAATTAGTCCCTAGATTCACAAGACCATAAGAAACGAGGGCTGCGTATTTTGCCCCAATTTTTAGAATAACCGAATACTTTTAGATTACAAATTAAAGATGTAGACACGTTGAATTCGCCCCTGGGAGATTGAATTTTTCAAGGAGATATCATCTTAGCCACATACGTCGCTTTGCGGAGTACGACGGGTAATGGGCGGGACCTAACAATCCTTATAGCACATTAGAAACTGGTGCGCACATGAACTACCTGAAATGATGAAAACGAAGTCTGCTGTGTGTGTGTGTTGTGTGTGTGTGTGTGTTTGTGTGTGTGTGTGTGTGTGTGTGTGTGTGTGTGTGTGTGTGTGTGTGTGTGTGTGTGTGTGTGTGTGTGTGTGTGTGTGTGTGTGTGTGTGTGTGTGTGTGTGTGTGTGTGTGTGTGTGTGTGTGTGTGTGTGTGTGTGTGTGTGTGTGTGTGTGTGCGCGCGCGTGTGTGTATTTGTGCAGGTACAACGAATGATTCCGTATCGCGGCGGAGACACTAGGTTGTGTGCAGTATATATATATATATATATATATATATATATATATATATATATATATATATATATATATATATATATATATATATATATATATATATATATATATATATATATAAAGATACAGGAATAAATTACGCAATCCGGCTGCTGTCAAAGCGACGAAGTTTACAGCCGCAGGAACCACGTAAATATGATTTTTGTCGTGCTCTTTAGCTCCTCATGGCAAGCTGCGATTGCAATTAGCTCGGTGCGTGCGCTACCCTTATCCCTACAACAACATCGCTCATTAAAACTATCAAATACACAAGATACGAAAACCCACAACCAAGAGCTCCTTAAGTTTTTACTCTCAAATTACAGAGCGATGCCTTTCCCAAGAGCTGATCTTTCTGTTGCTTAAGCCTAGAGTGTCAGTGTGTTAATCGGGCTAATCGAGGTTCCGTACATTCTCATTGTGCCTAGAGCAGTGAGCAACAAAAAGAATGCAAGGAAAAAAATTTTAAAGCCATACTGCCGGCGTTGTAGATCCCAGAAGCTCTAGCAAGAAAAAACAACTTCACCTTGGGTCGAACACGTGTGCCAATCTCATACCAAGTTTTTTTTGTGTGATGATTAATAGGATCCCTCAGGGGATTCGTGCTGCTTGGTATTCACTTACTTAATTTTCTCTCTAGTATTAAGCCGGGTTCCACCAACGCTATTAATCTTTATCATTGAGTAATATTTAGGTACATTACATCCACGCAGATTGTGCGATAGCTGCCGCTTTGTGTTATCGCTTCTTTTTCACGTAATTGGAAAATTGTAAAATTGTACGTGCGGCGTGTGGCTTCTAATGTTCATGAACAATAGTACTTCGATAGTAACTACATGGGTCGGTAACAATCCTGGACCTTAGTATATAAAGAAGCATTTATTCTGATTGTAATAAATTTTCACCCGCTGCTTCATCTTTTCAGAACAAATTAAAGGAAGACTGAGTGGAGTTAAATTTACATGGTAGAAATGATTTATGGTGTAGGTGGGCTAACTCAAACTTTCTTTAGGCACTAGAGCTCCAAGAAAGAAATCAGAAGCAACGCAATTGTAGAAAAGGAAGTTTACACATATTTTCGAATTAGCAGTCAAAGTGACAACCAGCTATTCATGTATGGCAAGTTTAATCATGAAAAATTGATGGGCTGACGAGATAATGTTGTGCGCCGTAAATTTCATGTTTCGCAAGCAGCCACAACCATTGGGACTACAATTTGAATTATGCTAATAGACCCGGCCTTTTACCAAAGTCACCTTACGCTTATTGACGACAACCTATGCATGTGTCATTCATTACTATATCGGGCGCAAAAATATTGAACTTTGTTATTGTCACCGCAGCCACTACACTTCTGCAGGCACAACAGGACGATCGAAAAATGTTGTTCTGTATTTCTTGGAACGACATGTGCACATCGGACAGCTTACTCAGAGAAACTGTGACTACTCGTTGGTTGGTGCACGGAGAAGAGGTGGCTCTACCTCGATGAAAAAAAAAAAAAACTGCAGGCGACCCTAAACCTTGACTTAGGTGTCTGGTAGTGGCGTTCACACCTCGGCGTTCGTGCCCCCTGGTGTATTCCTTGGGTTAACTTTGTTTCGTTGCACTCCCGAAGCAGATCTCAGAGGCCGCGTAGAATGAAGAGCGTGGTTGAGATTTGCTCTACCAGGTGCCACATAATAGAAATAACAGTAATTGTTTGAATTTAACGTCCCAAAACCATGATATGATTATGAGAGATGCCGTAGTGGAGGACTCCGGAAATTTCGACCACCGAAGTCTTAGTACATGGGCCTCAAGCGTTTTCGTCTCCATCGAAAAGGCGGCTGCCGTGGACGGGATTTGATCCCGCGACCTGCGGGTCAGCAGTCGGGCACCATAACCACTAGACCACCGTGGCGGGTGGCAGGTGCGGCAGTGATACCCGCTGCTCACAAGGAGGCCGTGTGCTCTTTCAATAAACTCATCCAATTTTAGTGTCATTACTTATCGTCACAGATATGTGGCCGTTATATTAAAGCAACTGATGCTCCGATATTATATGTATCTAATATAACTCTTAACTTGAATGAGGACCATCTGTTTATTTATTTATTTTATTTATTTTCAATACTACCAGTCTATTTCCGAGATCATAGCTGGTGGGCGTACAGGTTTGACATGCAGGAACAACAAAACAGAAACAGGAATCCTGTGCTGTGATCAAAAAGGTATAGGACGTAATAATAATTGTGAATCAATAGGCAAATATACACATGGAAACCATATACAGAAATATAAAAATCAATATACAAGTATGCAATACACAAATACGCACGTAATATACAAATATTACAGAAAATATACATAAATGAAGTGCTACACAGGCAAGTTACAGCAAACCAGAAAATACTCTTAACTGAGCATGTGGCGACTGATATGCTTTCAATGGGGACTAAATTAATCTGGGGCTGGGAGAGTCACTGTATTAATTAGATGATACTTTCTATTTCTGACATAAAGTCTGATAATGAATTCGCGTTAGTAACCGAGGGATCTATAGATCGTTACATTCCCTGACAGAACGAGAAAAAAAAAGAATCCTTGAAAGTGTCATTGTGGTAAGTACTCTTTTAGTGTGTGTAATAATGTTTGCGCCGGGTCTAGCGGGACTCTGATGGACGGGTGTACAATGATGTGTCAGTTTTATAATAGTTGTGAAGTAGCTGGAAAAGAAATTTCAGGCGCGCTTGCTTTGCTCTTATCGGTAGTGTTTGGAGGCCACAGCTTGTTAGCATATTTGTGGGAGAATAGGTGCGTTTATATTTCTTGCAGACGAGTCTTACAGCCTTCTTCTGTACATTTTCTATTTTTATATGTTATTGACTGTATAAGGAAACCATACTCTGTTAGCGTATTGTAATACCGGTGTAATGTAGGTATACTATAGGCTAAAACCTCAACAGATTGAGGGGCGAACTGCGCGTGTGCGTGCATGCATGCGTGTGCGTGTGTGTTGGCGAGGGCGGGATGGGTGGACTCGTTCTGGAAGACGGGAGAGATGTTCCGCATTTTCATAATGAAGTTTATTTATTCACGTACCGATTTAACGAGAACGTCCACTTTCTGTAACTGATGTCCCTAAACTGACTTCTCTGCTAACAACTATTTTTCTACCACTCACTCCGGGTCTCCATGCCAAACATACGTACACATTTGTTTGGAACATATACCATGCCGCATGCATTCGCATAGGCCTCCTCGCGTCTCTCTGTCACAGCGGCGCATCTGCTCTCTCTAATGTTTCTCAGGAGACCACCGGACCACCGCTGCTTGCTCACACCCGAGCGAACGCCATCCTTCGTTGGAAGGCTTGCGAGTTCCTCGTATCGCACTCGTGCAGCGCCAGTAACTTCCCGCGAGTCACTATTCCCGTCGCTGTCGCAGACGGTAAGTAACCAACTGTTCTCAGAAGTTGTTGTCGACATTTCGCTAATATCTCTATCTGTATCTGCGCATTTTCATTTCGTTATTTATGTATAGTTTAACTTTTATCAGGCAAGTAAACCATTTCACGGGCGCAACGCTCAGCAATATTTGTGCAAGCGTGATCAACAGAAAACAGACATATTCACTGCCTTATGGTTCTAGTTGTTTTAAATGCTTAGGTGCCTTAAAGTAAAAGGTACTAATTTGTAATAATTTGTAATAATTTGTGAGAGTAATAATAATTTGTGAGTAATAATTTGTGAGAGGCTTAGGTGCCTCTCACAAATTATTTTGTATTTCTTTCATGATAGTATCACATAGTATCAGCATAGGCGTGCGCACGGGGAGGGTGTGAAGGGGTGGAGGTGGGGCGTCCCCCCTGATAATCTAAAGGGGGCGCCATTTCTGCCCCGCACCTTTTCTCAGCCGTATACCTTTCACGTCACATTTTATTGCGCAGGGTTATGGCTACCATGCTTTTTGACGACAGTGGCTACCAATGGCCCATGACGTTGCATAAGAACTGTTCACTTCCAACCTTTTCCCCGGAAAGCCTAGGGCCAATGGCCGGCCTTTGTGAGAAGCACGCGATCGCTTCATTTTCATTTCTGCATCCACTGCGGAGCTATTGCAACGATATCGGTGCACTCAGTCATCGGTCGTCGAATAATCTGATCTTCCTTGCAATGCGTCGGCTTTTATACACGAGTGATCGAAGCTTCCAGCATTATCGCTTGTGCCCGCGTTAGCTCCCGAATAAACGACTACTCGCGTCCTGCGCGCATTCTTAACAGAACAATCTGAAACAATAGACAGTTTTACAATAGGGAATGCAAAGCTTTGCGTTAGCGTCTGCCGCCACTGCGCATGCGAAGTACGCTATCCTCTTGCGGTTCCCCGTTAGTGACCGAAATTGCGGGCATACGCAACGAACGCTATCGTTGCGTACGCTATTCTGAAACTGCCTTATCTCGAAGATTCCCAAACATTGCGGGGCGGCCCACGCCGAGTGGTGCTAAGAGTTTTACAGCAGAACCGTGATGGTCGAGGTTTGCCGTGTGTCGTAGATAGAAAATTATCATCATCATGAACCGGCACCTGCTCAATGACCGCCCAAGCGTTCTGCACACATGATTAACAAGAGAAGCTGAAATGTGCTCAACAGCTCTGCCGTGACCCAGCCTTGCCCGACTTAATGCAAGCTGCGCATTTTTTTTCGTTGCTGAAGCCCAATCACACAACAAAACTAATTAAGCGCGCTTGGCAATAGTCACAATCTGTCTTTGAGAATTTACCTCTATATCACTTTTAATATCTATTATTTCGTAACGTTTATTTCATCACATTCTTGTTTGTTCAATTCAAGCTAAAAACTCCGACAGCCCAAACTGCCCTGCAACTAGAGGAGGTTCTCGATCCAGTGTTTTCAGCGCTTCAGTAATCATCACGGCTTGCCAACAGCCCTTTCAAAGGCCGCGATTTCCCAATCGAATGTCAGAGCGCTGACGTCATGTAGGTAAGAGAAGCTCCGGCCTCAGTGTCTGATTGTACCTCTTTGCACGTGCAGTGCTTTCCTTCCCTCTCTCTTCCTATTCCCCATTCCCTTATCCCCAGTGCAGGGTAGCAAACCGGACGCTCGTCTGGTTAACCTCCCTCTCTTTTCTCTTCACGCTTTCTCTGTCACTTTTGAAATTCCATTTATTCGTTTGTATCACCTCCTTCTTGAAAAATACGCAGGCTTACGTTGTAGCTATTCCGGTCGCAGTTTCCAATTTGTTCCTTTATTCCTGTTTTTTTTTTTTACTATTTGTGCGTACGTTTCCAAACTCTATAAAAGTATATTTCACTTTTTTTTTTCTTGCCAACAACTGAACAGCAGCTGTTAGCTACAATCCACACGTGCCAATGTGATTTAGTGCTACAATATACGCACCCATTTGTAACCGCTGAGCCGCGCGTAACGGTTACTAAAGCTTTCCAAAAACAGCTGTTGCGCAGGTAGCCATGCCGGAAGAGTTTCGGTTGCTGAAACACGTAGATTAAAATTGAACAGGTGAAACTGTTACTTCGGCAAATTTTTTTCTTACTTTTCACACGACACTTTTTTATTTGGCTACACTTTTTTCACCTGTATTATTTGAGTTATTGCGCGGAAAGTCACAAACGTGCGTGTGCACGTAGTCGTGTGCACGTGAAAGAACGAATACCCATGCAACGAGGGCGACGTTCCTTCACCAACCGACTGGATGCTACGCCAGCTCGTATTTGCCAAAATAGCCCTCTCAGCATTGGAAGAACGCCAGTACCACTTGCTTTTGAACACGTTCGTCTTCGAGGACCAAGAGCAATAAGAGGATTGACGCTACCAGCCAAAATGCCTTGTAACAACATTTCGCACTGCAGGGTTTGCAAAAAAGAAATTTTAAATTACAGCTTCTGAAGAAGCATGATGCCAACGAGAGCGTACAGGATGCTGTTTCGGTGCGAGTTATACTTGCGAACAAGCAGTTCAAAGACGCATTTGATCGCGCTATGAGGCCTATATCGCATGCTCTCTCGGGGTACGGAGTACGTAATGTTGTGAGTCGCCTTCTTTTCTAAATGCGCAAGTCTTTCTAGATTCTTTTCTTTTCTAAATGCTGACTCAGCGAGGAAACTATCCGACCCTTTGACGCCCAAGACGAGTTGAAAAACAAATAGAAATGCAACAAAATAAAGTCCCTTGTTGCTGCTAGGTTTCGAACATAAGGCCCCACGCTCAAATAATAATTGTAATTGTTGGGGTTTCGCATCCCGAAACAACGACATGATTACGACAGACGCCGTGGTGTAGGGCTTCGAAAATTTGGACCACCTGGGATTCTCTAACCCTTTCCCTACCGTGCATGAAGAAAGGAAGAAAATTGTAGCAAATTTACCGGCAACTTCTTTTCGCTCAATTTCTAGAGCTCTTTTTTCTGAATAAAACAGTACCATTATTTCAATTCAATGGGGTTCCTTTATTTCACTAAAAACGTAAAAAATATAGCTAGAATATGATTTCACCGCATGGCACTACACTGAAAGGTGGCAAATAAATAAAAGACGAGGCACAAGTGGCAGAACAATGGGCAAGTGTGACCATCTAGCGTCAAGAAACACAACTGTGGCGATTATAGCATTCATTGGTTCAATGTGGGACCGATTTTCGTTGGTAACGAGTATAGTCGTCATCGGTCATTTTGGTTGGCTATAATGACGGCTATAATTGTCAACGGGAGGGAAAGGGCTAACGTGCACCTAAATCTAAGCACACGGGCCTCTAGCCTTTCGCCTTCATCGAAATGCGGCCCACGCTACGAAGATGACTGCCTTAACCACTCCGCAAACATACATTCTTGCAGAACGCGAATATTTTCGACCATATCAAAGCAGTGTATTAGTAATGCTAAAAGAATTTAAAACGATAACACTTTGTATAGAGGCTGTGCCAAAGTATTTCATAATGATGGAATAAAATTCCTCTTTCGAACAAAACGTGAACCCGGGACAGAGCATTCTAAAAAATCACACTATCTCCCGCTAAAGGGGACCATGAGGCGCTGCGAAGCAGTGTTTCGGCATGTAGAGCCCGCGTTTCAGAGGGGGGGGGGCGGGGAGGGGGGAGGGGGAAAAAGGAGAGGAGAGGGAAGAGGGGAGGGGAGAGGGGAGGGGAGAGGGGGAGGGGAGGGCTTCGCGCATGCGCAGTAAGGGCGGTCACGCCGCACACCACCACCCCCACCGGATTGAACTCCGCTATAAGATGCTTCACATCTAAAATGAGGAAAATTCTGACTTGGAGAAAAATTTAACGCCAAACACGAGTTTAGGTGGTGTCGGGATGCCCCTTGCGTTGATTCGTTCGTTCCAGACGCTCAGAAACGCTAGAGAGATGAAAGACGCCATGCCGATGCTGGCAAATAACAACGTTAAATAAACCTGTGGCTCACGTAACAGTGATTTATATAACGCAGATGTACACAGTGAACTACATTCGTAAATGTATGACCGCTATAAGTATTTCAAGAAAACGCTCAATTTGAGGCTCACTTCGAATGTATGCTTCAAACATTCACGATATACTTTTTTCAGTATTACAAGTGGTGTCCATATCCGCTTTGCATTGACACAGTGATATAATATATCACCATTTCGCACTCATTTTAATAAAGAAGGCATGAATTATTAACCGCTTCAGCTTGCTTTCGTTTTGTAATTTTACCCTACTACGCTTCCCATGATTATAACCACAAAAAGTTTCCGGTGTGGTAGAAAGTCTATTGCACATGTCTAGCTCACTTATCTAATCAGCCCCGTAACGGGACGTCCATTAGGAGACGTACAAACTATGAACCAGACAAGCTTCACTGGATGCACTTAATAAAACTAGCAGTTTTGTGAAACAAGCAAAAAATGTGCTATAAAATACCCGCGTGGAAGGTTATTCTCGCAGTCACGTTCCTATGTGTTTTGTTACATAGCAAACAGAAAAAATGTACGGCGATGCAGCTCGCCCACGGCTGTACCTAAAACGGCCATTGCTGGGAAACGTGAAAGCGCAGTGCCCACGCTTCCATACACAAATAGGCGCGTAAGTTCAGCGTGTGGGCGCCCAACGTATTTTCAAGGTAAATACGGCTGGCCCAAGATAGCGCTCGTGTTCAAAGCGACTCTCTGTAGCCCCGTAAATGCTGCATATTAAAAATCTTTTTCTGAGAAACATCGACGTCCCCGTGGTGCGCTAAAAGGTGACGTGTTCGCGTTAAGCCTTGTTGTTCGTCCGCTAAGACGCGTCGTTTTTATACTGAAGGCAAATCTATGGATAGTCGAGGCGCTTAAATCGCTAGAAATTCGTTACGCCTTAGCGGCATGTACAGCGAAAATATCAGCTTAACGAGAATAACCCAGTGTCGTTAACCTCCCAGATGTTCATAATCAGTATTTTTTTCTTTTTTGCCAGCAACTAGAATAAATCTGTGAGCTTTCCTCGTTCACCAGAAGCTAGAAGCTCGTTTATGTACTTAGCACTTGTAATGTGTAATTCAATGACCCAGCCTGTAGTGAAGATACACAAATGATACGATTGGTTGCACGTGCATTCTTAAGGAGCTTTGTTTTGTGGTTGACCAATGGCTGCATGGAATGAAAAGGTTTTGAAACAAATTGAGTTGAAAAAAAGGAGTGCTATCATAATATCTTTCAGACTGCTCACATCTCTATGAGGTAACAATTGTAATCAGAGAAAAATATTTGTTTAGCTTCCCGCTTCTCTTTTTCTCTATTCCATTGAGAAGTCAATGAGGAATTAAGTTTACCATGTATGTGCGGAGTCTCAGGCAACATCACTTCGACGTCAGGGTATCCACAAGGACACCTAGATAATAGAGTTCCTTGCAATGTACCTAAATTCAACAGACCCATGCGACCGCCTGTGAACTTGATTTGCTTCCCAAGTGTGCGCGTCATTCTGTGTATCTCTCTTTTCTTCTGTCTCTCTTTTCACCCCTTTATCCCTTCAACCAGCGCAGGGTGTCAAGTGTGACGCGCGTCTGATTAACCTCCCTGCCTTGTCCTGCGTCTCTCTTTCTCTCTTCTCTGAAGAAAAACGTAGCACAACCGTATATGCGAGTTC
The DNA here is from genome assembly GCF_013339695.2 of Rhipicephalus sanguineus. Taxonomy (NCBI): domain Eukaryota; kingdom Metazoa; phylum Arthropoda; class Arachnida; order Ixodida; family Ixodidae; genus Rhipicephalus; species Rhipicephalus sanguineus. The sequence goes on along the minus strand of NC_051181.1, from coordinate 155,163,845 downwards.
GTTTATTGGTACTGGGACGTCTCGGGATTGACGGTGTATATGTTTGAACGGCTCGTATTGGATGGCGTCGAGCTAGGCCTGGCCCAAACAGTAATGAAGCTGCACAAAGGAGAACTCGATAAAACAGAACCTATGCAAACGGGCTTCAAGCACCTGTACAAGTTACAATAAAAGTTTACTGTGGTGTGCATTCAAGGCCTGAGAAAAATAAAGACCACCAGCTGTGGCTGAGCGAGAATTGACTTAATCATCTGTCTTACTCATTACGTTTCATGAAATTATACATCCAAATAGAATTTCTCAAAAGGGAAAAAATGCTTGGTTCTGCGCACGAGTAGGAAAATATGCTGTTCACGGGCTGATTTAGTACAAGATGAACCACTATGACAGCTTGAACGCCGCTAGCCAGACGCGTCTTCGAGGTGTCCGGGCTTTTCGAAAACGATGCCAACCCGAATCCGAACACAGCCCAGCATTCTCACACATAAAACAGCTTCAAGTGCCAGAGTGCCCTCTAGATAAATGTGAGAAACTCTACGGCCTGTACTAAACGCGCGTTGCAAGGAAATAGAAGCGCGTTTCCCAAAGAACCGCAGACACTCGCTGGTGCTACGCAAGAAGCCAGGGCTATAGAGGTTTCTGCTGCTGTTGCCGACCAAGCTTCACTGTACGGTTTCTGTCTGCGTCCACGGCATGTTCTGTAACTCTTTTTTATAGTACCGAAGTTATTACAACTAAAGTAAGCTAGACTTTATGCCTCAGGGGAGTCATAAGAACTGGACGGAGTATTCATCAGCAGTAATATCATCGCAATGACAACAACACTCTGATTAAGGAAAAGAAATTACATTTTCATAGTTCATCACTTCTGGCTAATTTACAAAGCAAAAAGCGAATCAAATTACGTGCTAACGGTAACGTAAAAAATATTCCGCTTCTAAATTTATTTTGAAGTGTCTTGAAATGCTTTATGTAAATTTGTATTATAAAAATTATAGTTTTAAAATGCTTCGGCCTTAATTATGTTGTAATGAGACAGCGTATACTGTAGCATGAACGTAATGCGCATAAGAACGCGTGCCTAACTTGATGACGTATCCACACGCCCGTTGCTCTAGCTTTTTGACAGAACTAATTTATGTTCCCTGAAGCAAGCCTTTGGCCAAGCGTGTCAAAAAAGAAAAAAAGAACTCCAAATACATGAACCATGAATTGTTAGGGCAGAAAAAGTAGAGCCCTCGAAATGAGCTGGTTATATTTAAAGCCCGAGGCATCACTTTTACTGCGTTAAAGATGGTCACGTTCACTCATCAATATTAATTCTCTCTGTGTCTACACACAGACTGATCATATGGCCTTTAAAGCACAACTTGTATTGAGTTTTTTTTTCCTCAACGAGGCCTAACAAGTGAAGATGTGAACTGAAACAGGAACGGGCACAGAAAGAATTTTATGCATCCCTAAGTCCACTTTGTAGTTCAATTCAAACTCCTTTGTTCTAGCTAGCTAACTTCCTACTAACCACAAGCTGCCGCTCCTTTACTGCTAACCAGTGTCCTGCTTAATTAAGAAGTTACAAATGTTCGTGGGCTCTCCTAGCACTGTAAGTGTTCTCTAGCAGTACTAACGAGAATTCAACGAAGAAGATTCCTTTCGTCTTCTTCTTCGTTACGTGCAGTCTACCTCTATGGGATAACCAGGAGTGCGTCGATTTTTTGTAGCTAATTGAGAGAGAGAGAGAGAGATAATAAAACGAGAGAAAGGCAGGGAGGTTAACCAGAATTGTAGCATCCGGTTTGCTACCCTACACTAAGTGGAGGGGGAAAGGGAAAGAAAGATGGAAAGGACAGCGGAGAGAAGAGCAGGCGCGCGATAAAAAAAAAGATATAAACAAAAGGAAGCTGTAGATCAGTAAAGCCTTAAATGATTTTCGCTGTGCAGACAGTTCGGGTCGGCATTCCAGCACTGACTGTTCCGACAGGGGTCTGTCGTCAAGGCGGGCCAACACAGCAGCTAGCGACAGTCTGTGCGAGCTGTAGCGAGGGCAGCGACAAAGAACGTGGTCTATCGTTTCTTCACTGTCACACTGGCTGCAAGTAGCACTCTCTGCCGTGCCGATTCGGAAGGCAAAAGATTTGGTGAAAGCAACACCAAGCCACAGTCGACAAAGCACCGTTGCCTCGAGTCGAGAGAGTCCGGACGGAGGCCGAAGTCGACGAGACGGGTCCAGTCTATGCAGTCGTGTGTGCTGTAAACTTGGTGTGTTCCACAAGGATTTTATGTCTTCATTGGCAATCTCTCGAATTTTCATCGCAGCATCCGTTCTTGATAACGGGATGGATTCTTGTACGCCGTCTTCGTGTGCAGTTCGAGCAGCAGCGTCGGCATGTTCGTTGCCCAATATGCCGCAGTGACTTGGAAGCCACTGAAAGGTGATGTCATGCCCTTGAACGAAGAGGTGATGGAGCAGCTCTCTAATTTCCAACACGAGTTGCTCGTGAGGTCCACGGCGTAAGGCGTATATCAGGCACTGTAAAGCTGCCTTGGAGTCCGTGAACACGCTCCATTTCTTGGGTGGTTGGTCATAAATTACTCTAAGTGCGCTACGCAGAGCAGCAAGTTCCGCAGCTGTCGATGTTGTCTGGTGGGATAACCTAATATTCACGGTGGTTGTTCTTGCAGGAAAAATCACCGACCCTGCAGACCCATCCACGGTAGTTGAGGCGTCAGTATATAGATGGCTATGCTCGCTGTACGTCTCGTACAACAAAAGAAGAGAAAGCTGCTTGAGCGCGTGTGACGAAAGCTGTGCTTTTGACCTTATACCTGGAACCGTGAGGCGAACTTGTGGATGAGTCATACACCATGGGGGAGTTGGAACTCTTGCTGGAGCTGTATATCCTGTTGGTAGGCGTGTACGGTAGGACAGGACTGTCTGACAAAATGAGGCACGAGGTCGGTCTTCAGGTAGAGAGGCTAAATGATGGGTAGGGGCGCGAGCAAGATGCCTCACGTGTGCTCTGAGCGCTTCCATTATAATATGCGTCTTGGCCGGGTAGTCGTTTGCAATCGCAATGGTCTCAGCTGTTGACGAACATCGCGGTAGCCCCAGACAAACTCTAAGAGCCATAGCCTGAACGCTTTCGAGTGTGCGAATATTGGTTCTGCATTTACCGAAAAGGCCATTTGCTTGTCAGCTGTTCTTCTTCCATAGTTTTATAGAACAATTCAAGGAGAGATCATGCACTCGACTTGCCAAATGCAAGGATCTGTTATGAACACATTCACTCGGTTGTAGAGCCTAATTAGATACATATTTTGTCCGTATTCTTCTCATTTGACATGCTGTCAAGAGTTTTCTTTTTCACCGCCTTTCCGTCTGCTGCTATTCTTTTGCAAAACAATAAAAATTGGGACATGGAAGCGCATTCGAAAAGTAGACGCGTTCACTTAAACAGAAAGAGGCCACGTACAGGCGACATGTATTCAATAAAAAATCTAATTAATATTGGCAGGACTGGAAGGTTCAATAAACAACCTTAAACTAACGACAACCGCAGTTTGGCGGTCCCTAAGAACTTGCCCCTAAGAAGAGCAAGTTCTTGAGGACAAGGATGAGGGTGAGAAAACATAGGTTGGGACCGCGAGACTACGGAGGCAGCAGCCTAATCTTTTGTCATCCCTTAATCTTATTGCCACTACAAGTGTGCATTTGGTCGGAAGGGCAAACAGTGGCGAGGGCCCCAGCATTTAACCCCCACGAGACTGCTCTCGGGAGATGTGGGTCGGACTGTAAGCTTGTACACGACGAAAGTTTCCCAAGCCTCATTAGTACAGCCAAGAAAAAAGAAAAAAGAACCACTGGACAGAATAAACGCAAGCAAGAAAAAAAAAAGAATGACAGTATTCCTTGCCCGGGGCAATCTTACGCTACGTTTCAGGAACGGAGTATCTGGAACGTTATAACTCCAGAGAAAGCTTCGCTACGAAATTCCCGCAATGTGCAAGGCCAAACCGATATGCTCACCTGATAACCTCCCCTCCTTACAAAATAAATTATTTCCATGTTCTAAGAATTTATGTTTCTGTGTTATATCCATTTTATTCCTCATAAGTGCTTTGTGTGGCAGTTCACAGTGTGGCAGAACAGCCAGCACAATAAAGAAGGAAGAAAAACAAGAGAGATAGGAAAGGCAGGGATGTTGACCAGTTTAGAATAACCAGTATGCTAACCTACACTCGAGAAGGGGATAGCTGAGGCTGAATGTTACAAGAGCATACAATAAGAAATTGCAGTTTTCACTATTGCATTGGGGAGGCAGCCGATATACGGCAGTTTGCTGCCATTACGAAAAGGTTCTGAAGTAACCACGCACACCGAAAAGTAACAATAACTCCGCAACAACTAGAGAAGGTTTCGAACGACCGTCTTGATGGAAGCCGCCACCACAGTACCGCGTTAAAAAACGCAACATCTAGCAAGGAAAGCCGCACCATAAATAGCAGGAAGGAGCGGCGAATCGGAAGGCGACCAATAAGTGGCAGAGCTCCTGAGTCTTGGTCTCTCATAATAAAAACACCCCATCGAAAACGCATTGCGGTAGCAAACAAGCTCGACCCTTTTGTTTCGGCCGCGGTCTACCGAACCGGAAGTTCTACGTTTCCTCTTCGTTGACCTGCAACATGAAGCGGCGTTTCCGACTCGATGCGCCTTTCCACACTGCAGGCGTCAACGAGAGCGTTAAGCCATCGTTGCCATCAGCCCACGCTCGATGTACTGCAGCGTACCAGGCTGTACATGTATCCAGCTTCTCAAATTCCGTGCAGCATTCGTAAGCCCAGATTAACGACTCGTTCTCTGACAAGAAAGCGATGGAATTGGGCTAGTTCGTTGCTACTCACGGTTGCTTCTTGCGCTGGTTAACGTTTATATGACACGCAGCAAGGGACGAAGAAAACTGTGCTGAGTATGTGCACCATCCGTTTTGAATTTGTCCCTGTTTTCTGCCCTCGTTTGTTTGTACTCAGCGCAAGATGCAATCATGAACTCGCAGTAACACAATTGCGAGCTATAATCTATGGTTTCGTGGTCTCTCCTCCAAGTATTGCGAGTTCGTCACACTAAGGCTGCTGATATGGCACTCCTTCAAGGATTTACACGTCTAATGAACTATGTCAGTGGACAGCTTTGAGGATAATAACGTCAGAATCAGAAATTAGATTACCAAGCTGCAAAAACATTGTATGTGCTGTCAGCGTTTCGTGCAGCGTCACTGAGTGCAACTAAGACAGCAGGAGCACAGGTGACGCGAAGGTGTCGTCGCCGATCGAAGTGAACGCACACACAAAATGTCAGGATCTTTTTGTCGCTTTGTAATCAGGAATACACTTCCCTTCTGTGTCAGAGCACCGAGAGCCCTCATTGGACCAGCTCAAGCGAAACCGAGGTGTTGAGGGATGAAGGCCTGAATGAAACGCCGACATTTAGCTGGTGAATGGAGAGTATCACATGTCAACGATGAAAACATTCCCTTATTAAAGTGCAAAGAAAACGGGGAAGGTCTCTATTCCGGGACTCCTATGACAACCTCTGCGATAGTCCGGGCCCACTGGACGAGCGCCCGACAGACCTCGGGGGCGAGGAATACGCTTTCGTGCTAGTAGCTTCAATTAGATGAGCAGTGCTGGAAATTCTTGACGATGGATGTTGACAGTATCTGCGAGCGCAGCGTTGTCCAGTAGTAAGTGAGGGCTGAAGCTTCACCTCAGCATCCCCCCTTGCCTCTCCATCCGTAAAGTCCGAAAAACAACATGCTTCACAATGAATGAAATATATGAAAAAGAAGCGATGGCGCGCTCCTCAGAATGGCCTGCCTTTGGTCTCTGGCTTTTCGCGAGTAAATATGGGAAATAAGCAGTTGTTGGAATGCAACACCAGGGGTCTTCGGCTATCCTCGAAAACATGCGTGGCCATAACAATGCCCTTTAAACCATCACGGCACAGGTCCGACTAAGTAAAAGTGTGGGGCAGACATTGCATCCCCCTTAGATGAGCAGGGGGCGGCCGCCCCCAAGCTTACTGACATACTCACATTACCATTGAAAGCGGGCACCTCCCCAAACCTTGAAATTATGGAACACTCCCGGCAACGGGCCTGCTTATCTCTCATGCACACAAACCCTGGCGCCAAGAGACGGCAAACTTTTTCCGTAACGACGTCGCTTGAACGGCAGAACAGGTCGTAATTCAGTCCCGAAAACGCTAATCCAGATCAATGTTGCCCGTAAGGCACGTTCTGAAGGCGTCGACTCGCGTAGCTCTTAGCGCATCGACCAGTACGCTTCAGAATTGGTATTCACTTTAGATTTTTTTCTTTCTCGTCGCTCTCTGAAAAGTGAATGAAAGAGGGGTAGAGTTACTCTAAATTAATGATAGGCTTCCTGCGGAGGCGTCTGTTACTTTTTAAGCCTCTTTTTGCAAGGCGATCTCGCGTTCCCTGCGCATTTTCTCTTATAATTGGTTTTGTCTGCCGACGTTAATTTTACAGACTTCTGAACGAGAGAAAAAAATCAAGAACGCACACCCTTGTTTCTATGTCAGCGTTCTTATATTCCGCTGTTGCTTTTGCAGCTGTCTATTACAACCGCTCTTGCGCGGCTCAACTTAATGAATTCGTAGTCGGAATATTACGTGTAAAAAAGGTGTACGGCTATTAACTTCTTCCTTTTTCATCTTTTTAGCGTTTTGTGATTGCGCTTCAATTATTAATGACTCTTGGTTCGTGAAACAAACCATACTAGGTGATTTAGGGAAGCCGCGGTGCATCTCTCTGAAGTTATTTTGATATGCTGCGATTCTTTAACCTCCTCCTCGAACACGACACGTACACTCTTTTTGTGCATCGTTTAAGCAAAACTGCGGTTTCTTTAGCCGCCACTTCAACTTGCAACCTCATTCCCAGCTTGGCAGCGTCGTATACATTAAGTCGCCGCAGTGCATAGTTCGGAAACCGTCGGAGCACACGAGACAGTCTCAATGTCAGCTTCACTATATTTCTTGGTCGACTTAATGTTTGAACTAATCGTGTTTCACTGGTATTCAATGATATGTACAAAACAAAGCATGAGGAGAACGTTTAGAGCGTCGATATTGTGGTATTTACTCATCGAAATGATTACACTAAATATAGTCAAATGCAGAATAAGCACTACAACATTCGCGTGTATAGTGTTCCCTCGGAGCTAGATGCGGTGCGATTTGTCATCAAGTTTGATTATAATAACGCCCTGCACTACGTTTTTTACACCCTGTGGCTTTGTTGGCTGCTTGCCCTATAGGAGTATTAACTGTTTCACCAGCTGTTTCGAAATAAACATTTGCAAAAAAAAGAAAGCGTTGCGACGAAACATATCATGTGCTTTATATAGTCAGCCTCGAGAGTAACTCGATGACGCTTTCCGTTAGTGCAGCATTCGATTTGTTATCGACGGGTATCGACGTTCAAGGTACAATTCTAGCACTGGTGATTAATACTCGAATGCAACGATATTAATAAATAATAGAACATTATAACCTTAATAAGAGGAGGAACGGAAGGATAAGGAATGCCTCCTATTTTTTACCACAATTGGTCCAGCTTTCGGTAGTGAGATTAACTCGAAAAACAAGAAGGTCGAACGCGCCTCAAGATAATCCTCTTAATTCCAGCTATTAAGTCTCTTGCTAGGATTACAAGTATCCATCTGGTGGGCAGTGATAGCATGTCACCCCAAGAAAATGGGCATTAGCATATTGATACCACTGAAAGCGTTCATTTCACTAATCTTTTGGTAAGCTCGATCAAACATCCCTTTCTAACTCTTATAGCTTCTGATCTTTTTTTTTCTTTACAACATCTTCCATTTGTCATCCTCAGATTGCCATGCTCAACTGCGTCGTAATAGCGACAACGATAGGCGGAACGCTGCAGAATATGATCGATGTCTAGCTCCAGTCTTAAGCGTTTGAAAAATGAACTGTAGGAAGCCAATTTGCTGAGCCTTCACAGTGTCGAGATGGTTCAGTATAGCCAGATAAGCTCGCTGGTGCTTTGTCATGTTGCGAATTTTCATTTGGAACGTATGGTTTTTTTTTTTTTAATCTAGAAAGACGCGTCTTTCGCGTGATGATGAGCTTAATAGCTGATTGCTCGCTTTTCGCCGGCGCTTGCTCTTCCATGCTCTTTCTTATTGTATCCCTGAGCCTTATGTGCCTGTCTTGGCTAAATTGCCTGTCTTGGCTAAAGTGCTAATGTGCCTGTCTTGGCTAAAGACATGCGTCTAACACTCGTGGAAATCCTGATTGCCTCAAAAAGAGGTTTGACTTTGTCAAAGAGATCAGAAACTATTCCTTAACTTTATATCATTTCAGACTTTCTTGTGAAACGTAGTTTTGTCTTGTGGTGTACCTTTGTTTCATAGCATCACCTAAGCTATGTAACTTCACACCTTAACTCTATCTCACACTCTACTTCCCACTGTAGTGTGTAGGGCAGTAACCTAGGTTCCACCTTTAAGCTCACACATTCATCATGGCGTGAAAGTTTCGAGGACTAGCCGGAGAGTGAGAGCTGTTCATGAAGAACGCCGGTGCTGTGTTCGTTAATCACTCGTGCGATAAAGAAAATCTGACGCCAATCCCCGGCTAATACCGAGAGCAAAAGAGCTTTGGTTGAATAAACAAGAATAATGCCTTCCTTATTCCATTTATATTATTGTGATAGTAATTATATGGACACTCTCGACGGTTTTCGCCGTCGCCGTCATGTTCCGTATAAAGTTCAAATTGATAACGTTTCCCTGCGCATCGCATGTAAAAGCGCGCAAGCGCTGGCGACGAACGCGGCTGAAGCGGAGATGAAACGATCCGGCCATCTCTTTCGCACGGAGGGCGCGCGCAATAACATCACGACGCGCGCGAGGCCTGCCGTCGATTGCTCCTCAAGCAGAGAGGAAATGCCCCGCCCGACTTTCCTAAGGCAAAGAAGCATGGCAAAGGCGGTGGCTGCGTCGCTCAGCAACTGCGAGTTTTGATCATAAGGGTGCGGTCGCGATCGCCGGCGCGCGTGCTATTTCGGCAGATATCACCATACGGCTCGTATACCCTTCTACGTGCTGTGCTCACACTCTTCGCGTGGAAACAACAGATGCACGAAAACCACTTCTTTCCCTGGAGCGGCCGTATTGCTTTACACAAGCGTTTTACAGCGGAGCTGTTAAAGCCGAGTTCAGACGGGCGAAGGAGGGCAAGGAGGAGGGGAGAGAGTGGAGGATAGCGTAGCCGTGTACAGCACAGCGCACCAAGGGGAGGGAAAAGGATGTGAGAGTGAGAAGGATGGAAAAAAGGAGGGAAGAGGGTAATGCATAGCGTAGCTATGTATGGTATAGTCGAGCAAGGGGTTGGAAAGGGAAGTTCGGGTGAGGAGGAGGGAAGCAAGGAGGGAGAGTATAGCCTTGTATAGCGGAAGCGAGTGGAGGAGGGAGACATGCAGGTGGTCAAGAGGAGAGGAGGTTCCTTCATTGCTAAACCATGCCTATGTTCGCCTAGCTTTGTATCCCTTTGCATTTCATCGCTGAACCTTCCCCTCAGTTCCGCTGTTTTGCGACGCTACGTCAGTTAAAGCCACGCATAAGTTGTAGAGTTGCGAGAGATCGGATACAAGAGAGTTAGCTGCTATCCTTACCTCGTATAACATTAAATTTGCTGCTATCACATCCATTGCCTTGCCCTTAAGGCGAAACTGTGATTTTTTTCATCATTAGGGTGATATCATGATACTGAATATTATTAGGAGCTTATGCGCTAGCGATGTATGACGATTCCACGAATCAATATGAAAAACGGAAAAAAACAAAGAAGGAAACAGAACGTGCAGTATACTCACGCGACAGATTTTATTTTTTTTTTTTTGCAAAGTGAATATATGAGCCAAAATCGCGTCCTGTAGCAACAGACGCGGCCGCGCTTGCTAATATTGTCTCTGATGTAAGTGTTCGAGTCATAATTAAGCCGATAGGACACGAACTGTACACGCTGGAAACGAAAGAACGTGCATTACTTAGCTTTAATTTTTCGCGTTTCAATACGTGAGTAGTGTACAAGAAAACCATCGACAGCGATAGCCTTAATACAGCAACGACTGTGAAAGAGAAACAACGAAGATGCTAATATCTCATAGAATACACTTAGTAAAAAAAGAAGCAAACTGGTGGCTTTACCAAACTCTCCGCAGCTTCAATGCCCGCCACCTGTTACTCAATCAATCGATCATGAAACCCGCGGAAAGGCGTCGCTTTTGTACGCTTACCACATCAAGATAGTCTCTGTGAACTCGTTTATCTTGTATTTATTTCGTGTATTACTCTTCCCTTGGGTGTCGTACATAAAGGTGGCTGTATTTGTAGACTCCTCACAGGCGGTGACTCTCTCTAGAGACACACCGCTCTCTTTTTCTGCGGGACCGAATTCGCTTAGGCAAGGCGTCCGGACTCGCGGCAGGAATCGATACTCATATGCGGCTGTCTGGCAGCTCCCATTTCTCTTCCCCAGAGTTTTTCCTCGATTATCTTTTTGTTTTTTGTCCAGATGGTGTCACAGTGCAGAAATGTAACAATAAATTGTTCACGTTATTTCGGCTGCATTTTTGTTAATTGTTTTTTATCGATTGCTTTGCCACTTTCTGACTTCTCCGATTCCAACGCTTTCAGAAACTGTGGTGTTCTACATTTTGTTTCAAACGTAGGTAAGGCATGTTTTAGGTGCTCGAAGCTTCTTCTGAGGCTGCGTGAACATAAAAAAAAACTCACTGGGTCCCATGTGCATTTGGCTAATAGGACTTAATGTCGATGTCTATATGGCGTGGCTAATGTTGCTGAGCATTGCATCGCGTTCCAGTGGATACCTGACCATGCTGGTATTTCGCTAAACGAAAAACCGGATCAAGCTGCCCGAAATGGACTTTGATCAGCATCATCCAATACCGGAATTTCAGAAGAATATTTTTTACCAAAGCCGATACCTCGAAGATCGCAAAAAAAAAAAAAAAAGAAAAGACGCGCCTACCAAGAAAAAGACCGCCTCTGGAATCTGCCGCTTCACCGAGGTGACTTTCTGGGCTGCAATGACCCAGAAGTGCGAGCGAAGGTTTCCCGAACGCTTTCTCGGCGCCTAGAGACAATGTATCATCGTTTTTGACTGAACATGGCATACACAAACAGATATTTGTATCACATAGCGCATACCACTAGTCCCTGCTGTGATAACTGTGGCAGCATAGAGAGTGGAGCACATTAGTTGAATGCACCGCGTACCGCGACAAGAGCCAATTGTTTGAGCGACAAATGGACATGATTTGCCACGATCCGTTAACGTTACGCAGCATATGAGGTCCAATTCTTGGCCTTTCAGAGAAGCGACGAGTTTAAGAGTCACTCTTTAATTACCTGCCAGACATTGCCTAATCGGCAAGCTTTAATTATTGACTATTTCATATAGAATAGCCTAAGCCTAGAATTTTTTTTTTTTTTTTTTTTTTGCATCCGGTATCGAGCAGGGTCAAATATAAACCCCGCACTGACGAAGAAATATCTCACGTTCTAACAGCCCAGAAAAAGATGAACAGGTATCACATGTCTCATAAAAACAACTGTTATTCGGTTCCAGACATGTCTTTCTACGTCACACTGGTTACCTAAACGAATGAAGGAAGGAAAGCTTGAGGGCTCGCTTCTTTGTTTGACACAACCTTAATGAAAAAACAGCAGATAACTAAGCCAAGGAATGTACAGGATCGTCAATTATACTGTTTTAAGTGTACAGTAGTAATTGTGATATAAGTGTGAAGAAACTAAAGTCGACGAAGTAAAGTGAACCTGCATCCGAAGGTTCCAGGTTCGGTCCCTGCCGGCGGCAAGTTGTCTTTTCGTCCACTATATGTTCTTCACACCTATAACACGATTTCTACTATACATTTAAAATCAGTATAATCAACGTCCCCTACACCTTCCTAACTTCATTATCTGCTGGTTTTCATTGTCGTTACCTAAACTTTTCTTCCTATATTAGGCCTAAGCGGCTTTCAGCTTCGGAAACAATCTTACTCTCACATCTTTGCTCTTTTAGCGTAGTTTGTGTAAGAGCATGCATGTATAGGTGCCGAAGACCGTTAGACAAAACAATGTGAGCCGATACTCTACTTGGAACATATGTACTTTAATTGATTCGATTGTTTCAAATTAACTGCCGAATGCTCCAGAGTTCTCCATAACATACTACGCAATGCACAATTATCCCTTTATTTACCTATCAAAACTAGTAACGCGCTCCTAGACAAAGATGTCAATGTGTGTGAATATTCTACATCGAATGACACTGCATATCTATAGATATAGCCGGAAATCTAAACAACAACTTAACTCACAACAGCAGTACATCACGACTTTTTTTTTGCCAAATGTGTTTTTTTTTCTGCTGCGTGAATTACCCACTGCCAGCCTGTTGCACCGAGCAAAACACCTCTTCTAATTAAACCAACCAATTAGCTCACTTTTCTTTCCTGTTCCCGAAGACTGCGCTTTCCTGTTCCCGATAACCACACTTTGTTCTGGTTGCATTACTGCAGCTCGAATGATCCTGTCCGTCCCCGATGGCATGTCATGCGCAAAGAGCTCGAACTTGGAATGTAGGAGTTAGTTATCGAAAGAACCCAGACATGAATAACAATATTAGAAAACTGAAATCATAAAAGTTTTCCTAGACAACACCCGTTTCAGCTTACCAGAGCTTTCCTCGCGAAAGCATCCTTTTTTCTCTCTTCTGCTTTGGTTTTAAATTTGTCATTGCGCAAATGTCATTGTGTGTTATTTTACTATATGTTTGTAATTACTCTGTATAATGCTTCCCTTTTACTGTTATTACGTTGTTTATCCTTGTTTTTTCTTTAACACGAAAGTGTTTTATACCGGGGTCCACCACGGCTCCACTGACGTATTTCCGTCACAGATATGACGTTCTAAAATATACGCTAACAGATGGCAAATAAAAAAGCTAGAAGAAAAAGTTCCGTTGCCGGGAGTTGAACCTACGACCCCTCGCTCCGCAGCGCGCGGAGCGAAACCACTCGGCCACAGAGCGTACTATCGCGCTCAGCAGAAGCGCAGCCAGAAATTTTTTTCGGTGGGGGGGGGGGGGGGTTCAACCATCCTTTTTGTATGTTGGTGCGTGCGTTTGTATGTGTGCGTATATATACGCACACGCAAAATCGAAAAATTTCGGGGGGGGGGAGGTGTTCAACCCCCCCCCCCCCCCCCCGGCTACTCCCCTGGCGCTCAGTATGAGCTACGTCACGCGAGCGCGTGGCCGAGCGCTCTGCAAGGTTGTACAGTGGCGCCGATCATGGCATGTTTTCGAGTAATCGGGAGAGAGTTAGGCTGCTCGTGCGAGCGTGCATCGCCCCCAGTTGCTTGCTTTCGCCCTCGAAGTTATCATTTACGAAGCTGATATCACCGCAGGGCAAAACGAGGACGAGGGAGAGGAGGCGATGCACGCTCACACAGACAGACAAACTCTCTCCCGATAACTCGAAAATATGCCATAATTGGCGCCACTGTACAACCTTGCAGAGCGCTCGGCAACGCGCTCGCGTGATGTAGCTCATACTGGGCGCGATAGTACGTTCTTCAGCTTACTAACGGCAAGCTATTTATATACGCCACTTACTGTTGGCGCTACTCAGAGCGCGGTGGCTTCAACGTGTTCTAGTTATTACTAGCGAGATGGCGCGCTTTAATGTCATCGCCCCGCGCGCTGCGATGCGAGCGCGCCTCTACAGGGGGCGTCTGTCGTGCGCGCGCGCTTATCTCGTGGTGGGGGCGGTTTGTAGGTGTTCTGCTTTGACCGCGAGCTTCCGTTGACGTTATAGAGAGCACGAAGGTCACTTCGCTCGCTGCAGCGTCCGCGTTTCCGAAAGGAGCGCGCTGCTGACACACAAAGTAACAATTCTGACATTTGTTAGGTCGCGCTCGTCCTGTGTGTGTTCTTTTCGTACGTCCTTTCTGTTTTATAGCGCGCTGCAAGTTTCGAGCTGCTTGTCGTTCTTCGCGTGACATTGCAATTTGTTGCTACAGCATTCATTCCTTCGCACTTGTAGCGAAACAATGCACAATAAACTCTCAACCAGCCCTGTGAAGGCACGTTTCACTTTCGTGTTATACCGATTTCTATGAAAGGGGGATCAGCCATGTTTTTTCTGTCTATACCCTCCTCCCCTCTGCAATCTACTTATACCCTGAAGGTACTGAAAATAAAAAAATAATTGTCTACAAAAATTAAACTGTAGTGTTTGCTTGCTCAGGAAAACCGGCGGTATACTTGAGCGGAAGGTAGTGCGAAATTCGGTGAGAATAACAGGAGAAAAAAGCGCGCTTACAGCAACACTGAACATTTATGGCTGATAAGGAAAGCCTAACCGCAAAAAAAAAAAAAATCTGCCACTTCAGGCCACGATGCGAATTACCTAATTGCCTTCCGCGGATACGCTGTTACAACAAGGCCGTAATGGAGAAAAGCACTATAGATAAGAAGCAGTAATAGTTTACCGTTCGCCGGAGCCACAAAGAACGGTGCAGCGAGATAACGCGCTCGCCCTCGTTACAGCATGGTTCAATTTACGAATTGACTGTTTGTTCATGATAGGGCAATTTACGGTCTGCGTGTGTACGTCTTCCTGCTAGCATACACCGTTATCTTCGAGAGAGCGTGGGCGCATGTTCGAAGTTTGTACGTTGTAATTCATTAGGTATTGCTTCGAAAGCTTTTTCTTCTTTGGCGCTTCTCATCTTGGCAACAAAGCATTTTGTTTATGAATAACTGCTAAATTATCTAAACGCGACAATGCATACAGTGTGCGCAGTGTAGCGCGCCATCACATCAGCAACACAGGCACGATGCAAGAGACCGAAACAGAAGCGGTGGAACAAAGTTTATTTCCCGCAGCAATGCAAAAAGAAGACACGATATAAATGGCATCATTTCTGGAATACAAAGTATGCATGTGAAAAACTAAAACCTTGGAGGGTTGAGTGAGTGCGGAAGAGTGATAATAGAGTGGAGGACACGGGAAACTGTGCGAATCTGCAAGGCAGAGAATACAACTGCATTATTGTATGCGTCCGCGTGTCTGCTCCGTGAGATTTAAATTCACGTCCTTTGAGAGCCTTTTCTTTTCTCTACCAGTGATGACTATTCTCTAGGTTGTTTGGTAGGCGAACCACCACTTCTGAGTTCACACGTGTTCAGCGTCCGGCCTAGGGCATTCCACGTTGCTTTACACTCTGCTTTCTCAATCTGCTCAGAGTCTCGCCGGCAAACTGTAGCTCTGTCAACTTCCCACTTAAGCGTTTATGTTTGTGGTACAAGATCACGTAAGCTGAACTGAACAGATGCACGACGAAAGAGACGCGCGAGAACAACCGCCTTTCGTTTCGCGTATTTGTTTAAGTTGGCACTTATTTAACATCACGACGCAACACCAACGAGACAAATGTGCCACGTTACTGAAGTGAAAGGCACATACATGTTACAGTTCGCACTCATATCCTGTGTGCGTTCAAGAAACTAATATTGAAGTCCGTTTTCTTGAATAACATACAATAGTTGCTACAATAAGATGTGCTATTGGCAGAGGACTAATTTCTGTAGATGTCGTGTGCTTCGATCGCCTTGCCTGTCCGAAAGGTACTCCACAAAATGCCTTCCCATATTTTCCTATTACCCATAGGTGCAGACTGCACACAACTGCAGGGTCTACTGTTGAGATCATGTCACGCAAAATGATAATGATGATGATGACGATGCTCGTGGCTTTGCATCACAATCTTCATATAGCTCATTGTGTACAGGTGGTGTGTAAACAATCCTTTTTCGGGGTGTACAGACTGATGTGAACTCTTGTGAATAGTAATTTCTCAACACATATCCGGTATATTATTGAGGTCAACAGCATAAAGCTAGATGAGGGCAAGGCACCTCCCAGAATTCTATCTACGACGTAGAGTGTCTACATTTGTTGTCATGGCGCAGCTGCACCACACATTATCTGACGGGAAAAAAGCCGATCAAGTAAGAGCACGAATTTCTGACACAAACTTTGTAGTGGCCGTAGCATTCCTCTCGTTATTATTTTTTTTCGTCAAGTACTGGTAAGCATGATCCTCTTTCTCGTGTAGACTTCTCGTTACTGAATCGAAAAGCGAGAGAGTGCAACGCTAAGCGACTTCGACGAGAGGCAGCAATGGCGTCTCGCAGAGCAAACGTTCGTGCACGGCTGTTGTCTTCAGTTACCAAGTTGCAGTGGCGACAAGTCTGCAACGTTGTCGCCGCTATTGAACTTTCTTGCAGTACAGCGGACTGCTTCGTGCCAAGAGAATCGGCTTTAACAAATAACGCTAAATGAGGCTGCAAACAAGGAACGCTTCGATCGATCGTTAGGCCAAACCTTGTAGCCTTTAACGAGGGCTGTCCGTGTATTAAGCCGCCACGACCGGCTCTTCCGGTTTTAGGGTGGGGAGGCACACTACGGTGTCCGCTTGAGTTTGTTAAGAACGCAGAAGGAAAGCTTTTTTTTTTTTGCCCACATGGACAAAGTAGGGAACTTTCGGCAGCTTGTCACTGCAAGGTCGCCGATGTTTTGTTTAAGGGTGGCGTAGAAGTGTAGGCGCGCGTGCTGGGCGAAGAAAAAGACAGTATATATGCCACTAAATGACCTTCACTACAACCGTCTATGATAACCACGCCGGAGAAGTTTGTGTCGATCAATAAATGTTGAGTACAAATTACAGTGAGCTTTGACATATGTGAACGCATTGAAACTGAAACGCAAGCTATCAGTCGAAGAATATATATGTCTTAGGTTGGAGATATGTACAATGATAGCCATCACAGTTAAATTTAGGCACCAATAAATTGAGGAAACATATCGAAAGTTTGCAATCAGCGAAAGACAAGATGCTAATGGGGAAAAAGTGTTGCAACTTCCCTCGCATTTCAGGCACTTGTGACGCTCAAACCAAGCAAAGCACACCAAAAATGTATTTTTTTTTCGTAATTATAGTCCCTGGCGTATGAGTACAAGAGCTAAATGCGAGCGCTTATCTTAAGAGTACTCGATAAACGACAACTACGCAAAAGTGTCTTGTAACAAAAACTTCAGCGCGTGTGAAAGCGCACTTGCATGAAGCACATGTAGCCATGGTCACCAAGGTCAGGTGTCAAAGGAAAACAAAGGACCGCGAAAGGGGATAGTTTGCCATATAACCGATAACCGAACATCGAAATATCGGTTACTGTGGAAACAGACGTAAAATATTTACATTATTGATGACTATAGGGACAGGTTAGGTTACGCCTGTGGTCTCCAAGTATTCGTTTCACTGCGCCTCGGAGGGATATGGTCATACAAAAAGAAACACGGGGATCAAGACGATTACGAGCAATTCCGGTGGTCCCAGCGGCCCTGGAAAGTGGTTGTAGAAGGAATAACCAAAACTTTATCGGTCATAACGTAGATGTAAAAGAAAGAAAGGAAGCGAAAAGCTGTCAGCGTTCACAATGGCTCGTGCCCCGCCACATTCTTTTTTTTTCTGAAGCACGCCGACAAATGCTGCGTGGGGAATACGCCCACGCTCTGTGCGACCGTGCGAGACCAACCGAAATGCACCAGTGTGCGGGGTTTAGATGGGAGGCATTCCCGGTTGTCCGAGCACAGTGCGGGAAAATACAAAACACGAATGGACGAGCGTAGCTGCAGACAAAGAGCCACATATGCCACCCTCATTCCGAAGTAAAAATAAGAGGTCACCGAGAACAAAAACGAGACAAAAACTGCTGGACATCGCGCAAATGACACCGCGTTGAGGCCACGGCGGACTGGAACTCGCATCAGTGGCGTGCACCAAGCACTGAACAAAACGTGTGAGTGCGGCGTACAGTATTATGTATTGTTTTCCCGGGTGATCAACGAGGCAAGTACGCTTACACGTTGTAGAACGTTACTAACAAGCGATGTGGGCTCACGTAAGACCAACGAGCCCTTACTGGAACGTTAGGCTTAGCCAGTCTCTTTGAATTGCTTTGACTAATGCACTGTCATTAATCTGCCCCTCTGCTCTCCACGATCGCTACTTTAACCTCAAGTACGCACCATGCCACGAATATGCATGCATATCGTTCGTGAGCTGAAACCAACGGGCACGCAGCGCTAAAGAAGAGAAAGTGCGATTATTGTTTTAAGCAAGGCAAGTTTGTTGATGATGCAAAATTATCTGAAGAGTGCAGGACTAGCAATGCAGCTGCTCTCGAAGTACAGTTCGAACCGCCAGCTCTTCTCGAAGCAATGTGATTATCCACTCAGTGTTGTCCGCCGCGGTGGCGCAGTGGTTACGGTGCTCGGCTGCCTACCCCAATGTCGCGGGTTCCATCCCGACTGCCGCGGTCGCGTTTCGAGGGAGCCGAAATGCTACAGGTCCGTGCACTGCTCGATGTCAGTGCCCTTTAACGAACAAAAGATGTTCGAAATTTTCTACCCTTTCACCACTTCGTGCCTCACAATCATATCATGGTTTTAGCACGTAAAACACCAGATATTAGAATTATGCACTCAGTGTTATGATGTAGGTCATCGTTAAAAATAAAACAAAAAACAAGTAGTCGACATCGAAGCTTTTTTTTTACACTTTTATGGTTTATTAGAGAAAGCGAAATTCTCCCAGGCAATTGTAATGCCCTCTGTTTTTTCCTCCACACGCTTTCTTTTTTTCACTGTTCCCTATCTCTTTATTACACCCTAACCTTGCAACATGTAAGGCCGCAAACCGAAACTTTTTTTACCGATCAAACTCTCTGCCTTTCTCACGTCACTTCACTCCCTCTTTCTCTTTCTCTATCAAACACACGCTGCCATTTGAATACACCTTAATATATCATCGTTGCCGTATCGCCAACAACGCCGATAACACAAAGCTTTTTCTCCTAAGCGCGTGCTGTGCGCAAGGACGTAAAGATCACAAAGTTAAAGTGTTCAGGAGCATGACGAGAGCGACACGAGGTTAGACGTGAAAGCGTGTAGTATAATCCACTTTTCGAACAGACGGAGCCCGCGAAAAGCTGCGCGTAAGCACTCCGATCTTCCTTAATCATCTGTACGTGTTCGCCTTGCAAAATCGGAAGCCGTTTAGGACATAACAGATGGCACGCCCACGTGTGATGTAAATACAAGAAGTATATGTATTGTCGCGTCAAGTACCTGAAATCACGGCAGGGCTGGAGGGGAGACGCGCGCGTTCCTTCGGTTGAGCGCGCGTCGCGTCTCCCCTCCAGCCCTGCCGTGGAGTAATCGCAACATTCGTCACTCGTGTCTCCTTTATATCTAAGGCGAAAACCTTTACATGCCTCATCAAACGCGAATACTATTGACAGTCGGCATCACGCGGCGTCAACACGAGTGATGCAAAAGTTCATCACGTAATGACGTCACCATATGACGCCATCATGACGTCACAGACCACCAATGTATGTGACGACATCATGACGTCGCTATGTCATCGCAACACGTGAAGCCACATGATGACGTCATCACATGACATTATCGCTTGTTCAAAGGTGGACTGATCACGGAGGCAGTGCGAAAGCAAGTTAGGCCTAGAAAGCTTTCGGAGAGGTGCGCGGGACGATCAATACATCGACTGAGAAGACAAAAGAGAAGACGACGGCTTTCACCTTCAAGTCGTCTTAGGCGAATCATTAAGGGACCCCGTGATTCCTTTTTTTCTCGTTTCACTGTTTTAACAGCGAAGTTGTTCTTAGGTTACCCTTCGCCGTTCGACGGTGTTCGCTCAGCGCTGGCTGCGAGGTCTTGACGATGTGGTGTCTAGCCGGCGGAGTGGCGAGCGTGACGCTCGGTGGAAATCACGTCAAACTGCAGCTGTCTGCAACAGTGGAAACACGGCTCAGAACGCAGCTTTCTGCTACGAGTAGGCTACGAGTAGAGGCGGGTGCCGGAGCTAATCGCGGAGGCCACGCTCAGGTAAAGGGAAATGATGCAAAATATAAATACCTAGAAAGGCTTGCAAAAATATAGAGGCCATAGCATCGCATGGGGGAGGGGCATCAGTTTCGCTGTTTCAACGGCTTTCACGGAGTGGAGTTGGCTGCATTTACTGCTAGTATTCTGTACATCGTGAACGTTACAGTGTTTTCAGTTGCGTTTCTTTAAATATTACGTAGTGACCTATTGTAGAGAGACCGGAAATCTGAATCTTCAGTGTCTGACATCTGTGTCATACGGGCACTTTTCATCGCGCTCGGGCCTGGTCCGGACCGAATTTCTTAATCGTGATTGGTTCTTTATGCAGGCCTCAGAAGGGATCCAATCATTGCTCAGAAATTTGATCCCAATCGCGTTTATTCCGTATCACCAGTGCACCGTGTCACACCGATGTTACTTTTCAAACAAAACAAAAAAAAAATAAATAAAACGTTTTGTGAAATATGCGTTTGAGAGGTGCGCTTCAACATCTTTAGTATTGGCGGATGTGTACTTAGAAGGTTTTCAAAAACATTTTTCTGCAATGCAGCCCTAGGCATTTCCATGAGCATTATTCGTATCAAAATGTGATCTCTGAAATGCGCGTCGTTGACGATATTCCGACGTGCGAGTCATATCTTCACGAAAATCATGGTCAGTAGCCTCACCAAAACACTGCATAATTTCAGTTACTTATAATAGCTTGCGTTAGAGCGAAGCGCACCTCCTGACATAGTTCTTGAAATGTTGCGCAAAATAAAACAAATTTTTATGATTTACTAGAAAATAATTACGGTGCATACTAAGGCGAAAGCGTTGTATAGCCCATGAGTAAAACAGTCCGGCGTCGCTAACACGAGCGGTACCAAAAGTCAGATGTGCTGCATACCTGCGTTCCCTCGATTAGAGCTAAGGTTGATCAAAGGTGAATGAAATGCGAATTGAAGTTAATTACAGTGCCAAGTTTATGTCGAGTGGTTTGACGTGATCGTTAAGAGCATAGGGTGAATAAAAAGGAAATTAAGTTGAACAAAAGAGAATTAAAGGCAAACTAAGGCGAATTAAATGTCAATTCCAAGTGAATAAAGTTAATGAAAGGCGTATCACACGGGAATTAACAGTTAATCAAATGTTGACTTGATTAAAAGTGAATGAAAGCTAAATAAGTGTTCTGAATTAACAGCGTATCAAACCTGAGAGCATAGGCTTTCGCCTGCGCTCTCCTTAGCACTATAGCCTAAGGTACTTTCAATATTTATTTTTTTTCCTTTTTCAGCCGATAAAAGAAATGAGACTGATAGCAGGCCTGCCTTGGAAGCAAAACCAGCAAAGGGGATAACAGTGGCAGCACTAAAACATAAAGATATTAAGATAAAATTTCGACACGATGTCTGGTTCAATGAACCCTCTTAAGAGGCGTAATATATTTTTCCCAAGAACCTGCCACGTTGACACCTTTAAGATGGACGCGAGGCGTAAAGATCACCTTGATGTAAGCAGAGGCACGCACCAACGTAAGCCTCGCTTATGCATGGCGCATAGGCGCTGGATGAGAAATAAAGCACGAGCGCGTTTTTCCCGAAGGCTCATTTACTCTGCATACCGAAGTGTCCGTGGCACCATGCGCGTGACTGGCGCCGCCTCCTTAATCACGCAGGTAAGAAGAGCATCGTATCATAAGGTCCACAGCCTCTGCTGCGTAGTCGATAATTAACCGAGTGTTTGCCTTCCAACCATCTATTTAAACATGCATCCCAAATGCCTTTACGCCTTGGAAGCGTCGTGCGACAAAGGCGATAAAGTAGCGATAGATAGATAGATAGATAGATAGATAGATAGATAGATAGATAGATAGATAGATAGATAGATAGATAGATAGATAGATAGATAGATAGATAGATAGATAGATAGATAGATAGATAGATAGATAGATAGATAGATAGATAGATAGATAGATAGATAGATAGATAGATAGATAGATAGATAGATAGATAGATAGATAGAAGCCTAGCCCTACGGTCAACCGCTAATTGCCAGGCAACTACTTCGGGATCATATCAGTGCAGTCTCATCGATTAACCAATTATCGTCTAATATGTTGACAAAAGAAACACTTTGCGGCCAACAAACTTGACCTCAGTCAATGGTGCCCTTTACTTTTATTCCGTGTGGTATAGTATATTGCATTCAGCCAGCTAAATGCGGTTGAGCACCACCTGTCATTTTTTAGGAGCATCTGACATTTCTGGCGACAGAGCACTGACAGCTAATCTTTACGTCAAGAACCCTAAATTGAAAATTAGCTATAAGAGTTCTCGCTTATTCTGTGTATCCCTGAGACTGGACTGTCCCAATTCAAGTGTGGTTACGTGACTGGACGTTGCGCGTAGTGTCATTTTCAGCACATATGGTGTTCGTGCGACTGCACGTTACGGCATCTACAGTGCAATGTGATGGGACTGTATTTTGTGTTATTTTTCGTGTCGCTACGCGAATGGACTTCGTGAATATGCGATAATTTTTATGGTTTGACTGATTAACATGAACTCTCCCTAGGTGCGCTTTTATGGAAGTTTTTTTCATTGCTGTAATTTTCACGAATTGTATTATCTGTGAGAAGTACGAGTAGCCGGTGCTATATAAAAGCGCTACAAAACACTACGGTGTATTTCTCTCGAAAATTTCCCTTTTTCTGCCTGGTTGTTAAGTTCTATGTTTTTTACTAGGCGCACGGTAGATACCATGGCTCACGTACACCCTACGATATCTCAGCATGCCGAAAGCAAATAAACAGAATCTTATAACTTGCGGGATTCCTAACCTTTCATGCCTGAAATAATTCATGTTTTCTTGAGAACTTCTTTACAACCGCTTTTTCATTTCTTTATCGTGATATTCCCAGCTGAGGTCCGTTTCTTCATGTTTGTCCGTTTCTTCATGTTCTTCTCATCTTTCTGCTGTTCCTTTTTCTTAGAATTCCATCACCTATGGAGCAGATGACACCACCTATCACTGGAGTAAGTACCAGGAGCCTCGTGCCCAGTGCTCTCTCTAGACTTTCACCTTCCTTTTTTTTTTCGTAACAGCTTCTCCGTGTAATCATTACAGTCAGGCTCGAGAGCAGCAGAGCATTTTGGCTGGAAGGCCGTTCCTCCCGAAGGCTAATAGCGGTTTCGATTAGTCTCTGTCCACCGGCTACGTTTTACGGCGACCCACAAAATGACCGAGCCTTATTCCTCACCAAGTCTTTTTTTTTCTTCCTTGCAGAGACTTCTGACCAGCTGCTCCCTTTCGCGAAGATCAGCCTCCTTCAGTCCCTGGCTTTTCCATAGGTTTGGTCAGGTGGGCGATGGAGCCAGCTTGAAAGGAAACATCAGCTTGACAATATCTCTTCTTGAGCAACGCTCTATAATGCATAAGCTAGTTTTTTATTTATTTCGTACTTCACTCAACGCGTTACAACCGCTACACGTAGCCAGTATTGTTTTTCTTCTATTTTCTCGGCTACCGAGCATCATTTGACTTGCCTGGTATTCTCAATGCCTTTTAAGTGACAGTTACCGTATGTTAAAAAGAAGGGGAACTGATCAATGACACGTTTTTTTTTTTGTTTGTTAGACACAACCTAATGAAACCAGCAGACAATGAAGCCAAGGAAGGTATAGGAACATTATTTGTAGTCTTTAAGAGTAGTGTAGTAATCATGATTTAAATGTAAAGAAATTGAAGTGGGCGAAAACACAAATTGAAGTAGAGAAAACACAATGTTACCGTATGTTGTTGGTCTTGTCTTGGCCTGCTTACCATTCGCTGACTGATGATACAATCGGATTTATACGAAGGTCAAGGCGTAGAGAAACCAGTAAAAGAAGTTGTTTATTGGTAGGGATGCGTATCGTTCATTGAGCAGCAATTCAGGGAGGATTACGTCAGGAAGCCTGACGTAATGCATGGGAGACACTGTATAGTAACTGTGACCATTTGTGGTTCTTAACGCGCGCCTATAGACCTCACTCTAGGAGCGTTTTCCGGTTTTCGCCTATATCTGACTGCATCCGTAAAATGCATAGAAAAAGACGAGCAAAGAAAAGACGGGAGATCAGCCTCACGTTTGGTTTTGCTACCATTCACTGAGAGAACTGGACAAAGCGGTGCAAGAAAAGAGGCATCGGGGAGAGAGAAAGCCCTAATTGCAGGCACAACTGTATAGGCCACAAGCAGTCGCGGATACTACTACAAGAGTAACGCATACGGCCTGATTTACGCATACGGCCAGCGGGCTGACCTGCAGTACGAAAGCAATCTAGTATCATTGCGTAATGAGCTATCCTCCTGCATTTAAATCTTCACGGACGTCACTGTGACGTCCATGTTCATTGTTTAAGGGTATCTTTAATGCAGTGAATCTCTTCGTTTCCGGACCCATCCATCGACACTGTTTCAATGCAGCTGACCACTGTCGGCAGCGCTCCGTGGCTTAACTAGTGGAAGTAGTACTAAGGATATAGGATAACGTGATGCGGGACTAGTTGGTTCACATGGCGCTAACTCTGCCGTCTAAAGAATGGATGTTTTACTGCACGAAGGCGTGCGCGAAGCATAAATGATTCACGCCGGCTTCCCAGAGAACTTATCGTTCACCTCGTATACAGGACGGTCCTTTGAAGCCTTGCACGCAACCAAGACTATAGGCCCCCAGTGTGAACACCAAACTACTAATGCTCTCAGGTTGACGAGCTTATAGTTGGGATCCGCCTTTACACCAAAGACGCGCCGATGCTCGGTAAATCAAGCGGAGCGCAAGTTGAGTACATAAATTACGGTGTCACGCAAAAAAAAAAAGAATGATCAAAAGCAGACGTGGTCGGGGAGATTAGATAGAATTACGCGGGAACAAGTTGTGCGGAGGCGAAGTTCCTCGTCTATGAAGCAGTAACAGAACGTTCTTGGCGTGAGGGCTTTGCGCCTGCTTCCTTTTTCATTCCTTCTTTTCATTATTTGGGTATTTACAGTGCGCTTTTGTGATAATTAACTTAGTGGTCGAAGCCTCAGAAGCTTATTTTCGGTGCGCAGGTTCCGCGATTCGCCAAAATTGAATTGACCCTCGTATCTTTGATGTCGTAAGTGGTATTATAGTTGGCCTTTACAGCTTCCTTTGATCGACTGACGTCTTCAACGCACGCGCAGTGCAAGCACGCCTCGTATAGAAACATTCGTGTCACGTCTCCGCATGTGCGTGAGATAGTGTATTCTTGCCCTAAGTATGTAACTTGTGCTATTCGGTCAATCGTTTGCGTTTCAATCGGAAACTCGGATAAAATATCCATGTATGCCTCGTCAGCAAAACATCAATCTTTTTTATTGCTTTGAGCATTGAAGACAACCATGATCTTGCTTTCAGTAACAAGACCGCTGTAGTATCGCAATTCTATTCTTGTGCTGTCTATTTCTTAAGATGAAAGAAATGATTCGCGCAAAATAAGGTGCCTTCAGGTGCATGGCTGTTGACGATGTGGTACAGTGACATACGTAGTTTTCCGTACTTTAAATAGTATTTGCTTAGTCTAAAACGCAGAATAACAACTGCTCCCCCAGCGGCATTTTCCGTGGCAGCGAAAGCGGCAACAATGTCCAACTTTTTGTCCCTTTTTGTCATTCGATAGTGGTCTGTGTTGTACTTCGTCGACGTTACCACAGTGTTATCGTAGGGGTTGGCCAAGAGAAATTAAAACAAACAGTTGGAATAATTCCAGTATATAGGCCCAGTCTTGGTAAGCGACAAAAGTTCGACCCTGTATAAGACGACCAGCGTCACTGTGAAAACTCGGTGCCGGCTCTCGTGACGCAAAATGCCCCGCTCATAATCGGTAAATTGCTATACGATTTCAATCAATATGTGTTAACAATTTGGAGCTTCAACTTGAAACAAAATGCAGCTTGGTCACTTCGTGTAGAAACAATCACCGCTGGTAACAGGTCAAACAACCGCGACAGCCAGTCTGGTGCAACTCGTTGATGGGCTAGCGGGTTCGAAGTGATAGGGAGCGCAAATAAACAGACAAGTTCCCAAGAGAGCGTACGTGTAACGTACCCTCTATTGTGAACATCTCTATTCGCGCATTTTAATTAATAATTGTTGGGGTTAAATGCCCCAAAACTTCGATTGGATTGTGAGGGACGACGTACTGGAGGGCTCCGGAAATTTCGACTACCTGGGGTTCTTTCACGTGTACCTAAATCCAAGTACACAGGTCTCTAGCATTTTCGCCTCCATCGAAAATGCGGCCACCGTGGCCGGGATTCGATCCCACGACCTTCGAGTCAGCAGTCGAGCACAATAGTCAATAGACAACCTATTACTTCCCAGTATGACAGCAATATTTGCGCAAGTGTGGCGCCCTCTCGGCGGTACTCTTACGTTCAAAGCCTGGGGTATAACGCCAGCCTCCATGACTGCTTTCGCTCAGCCATATAGTACTTCCACAATGTTTTGTCAAGAATGATATGACTGCCCAAAGACCTCCGAGAGACTTCAACCACGAATACATATGGAACTTGATGATATATCTCGGCAAAATACCTTTACACTCTAGTGCGAGGTCTCTAAGCTGGTAGCTATGGGTATGTTGATTCAATGTTTTGATTTAACACTACTCTGCACGTTTCCTCACACTCTAACATGCTACCTTGCTACTCCATTTTATGTTTGTTTGCGCGGCCGCCGCGGTGGTCTATTAGTTACGTTGCCAGGCTGCTGGCCCGAAAGACGCGGGTTCGACACCGGCCATGGTAGTGGCATTTGGATGGAGGCGAAACGCGAGAGCAACAAATGCAAAAGTTATTTGTTGAAATATTTCTTGATGGTGAAATAAAAGCGCCCTTTACGACAAGTAAAGTTCACGTGGAACATCCTATAAATCAGGAAAAT
This sequence comes from Rhipicephalus sanguineus, assembly GCF_013339695.2. Lineage (NCBI taxonomy): Eukaryota > Metazoa > Arthropoda > Arachnida > Ixodida > Ixodidae > Rhipicephalus > Rhipicephalus sanguineus. Next base: position 155,136,800 of record NC_051181.1, on the reverse strand, counting down.
TCTGACTTTACGAAAAAGTAATTCTGGACACGCGTTTCGGTTAGCGCGCAACGCCCCTTGCGATGGCCGGTTCCAGGTGACGACGAATACTAGAAATAAGAAGGAAGACGCCGCGCGGATGCCGAACAACAACGTTGCAGGAAAAGTCGCAACCATAGAGCTTCTTACGTTAAACCTCGACGACTACACATCGCTTAGACAACTCGCAATGGAGGTTGAACGAGTGTTTATAGCATTGCGCTTTTTTATGCATTCTACCAGTCTTTAATACGGCACTACCTGAAACCATGTGATGCCTACTGGGTAGTGCTTCCAGTTTCCTGAATCTCTTGTGGATACGCGGAGCAAAAAGAACTGTATACCACACGTTGCTTGCAGTTACGCAAAAGCTATAGGTTGTGCAAAGACACAATACAGTGCGCAAAAAAAGTACACTGACACACTTCGTGTGGCTCGCATGACCTTTATACACGTATTGTGACACTAATGACTCTGTAAAATGTAGACGTCCTTTTGTTTTGTTTTTTTTTTTCAAACCACAGCAAACTCCATTGACAGAAGGTCCATGTACTATCAGTCATCCTATACTTGTCGAGTATAATTACATCTACATTAATGCCAATGACATTCTTGGTATTGACAAACCGGTGTCCTTTCTTTGCGATTAACCAGATATCGCATGCAGTTCATTCTAAAAAGCTGGTCGATTCCTGCTCATGCATGCCAGTAGGTACAGGGACGGTCAAAAGTTCTCTGGTCGCTATCCCATGTATTCCTACGGTAGCGTGGCCTTGGCGCTTTTGACCACCTCTCTACGAGCTACTATTCAGTTATCCTTGACGCCAGCTTGAAAATGTGCTTGAATCTATGGTGACAATGAGACGGGAGTTGAGATAACTATGAAAAATTGTAACGTTAAATCGAAACCGGTACTCGAATGACAGAAAGAACGGAGAAGAGCAATACTGTTGCAAAGTATTGCAACTGTAGGGAGCTTTCGTAGGGCACATTTGCTCAACGAAGGTGTATTTATCTCCGTCCATGACAAGGTCAACGAAGAAAAATAAATATCAGTCGACAGTAATGATCGTGCTTATCTTTCACTTTCCCTATTAGTTTGCGAAGCCGCATTTACGCCCTTATGGTTTATGCCACGCACATTGATTACTTCCGGTCAAACGTCCGACGCAATAACCAAATAACAATTCAACACTGAAAAAAAAATTATGTGTAGCTCTGCTATAGCAAACACCAAAGAGCAGCGGAGCTGGGGGAACCAAAGTACACCGTGTCAAACACAACATAGTACACCAACAAAACGCCAAACAAAGTAGGCTACACCAACAAACAAAGTACACCAAAGACACACCGTGTCTCGGTTAGACACATGGAGATGTGATCGTGTTCCAAGTATGCATAATGCTTGCCAAGTGCTCGGACATTTAATGAAAATTCCTATTCGGACACCTTGCCAAACGCTTCATGATATTTATTGGTAATCGTATCAAGGAGATGTTCTTTTATCCTAGCAAACTCAACAGCCAAAGACTTGTTTACATTATCCTTTGCCTGGTAGAAAGTCCAATCTTCATCCTGATTGGTCAAGTAAAGCCATTAGATTTTGGTATTCGCACAAACGCAGCCCTCCGGCTGCATCATCATTCGGCTCCCGTCGTTTAAAGCATTGGAAAGCTGCGTAGGGTCGTTCAGGTCTTCAATCTCCGGTGTCGTTTCACTTTCATCCTCCTTTAGTGGTTTATTGGTTCGAGACAACCATTAGCACTGTGTCCATAACGCCAACATTTGGTGCATTGTATAGTACAAGCAGGTTGCGCTTGGCTAAACAGCTTCTTCATATTTCAGTGGGCCGGAGGTGAGTAGTAGGGCTTGCCCAATTTCTGAGGCACATACCCGCTAGGCAAAGCTGCGCACGACGAGATGAGAGAGAGAGAGAGAGAGAGAGAGAGAGAGAAAACTTTTATTTGTGGAGGTCTCAAGGATTATCTTCGTTGGGTGGAGCCTTTAGTTCAGGGCCCCATTGCCTCGCGCCACACCACGTGCCCGCTGGATCAGCCGACGCTGCTCCTGCGGCTCTGAACTGGTCAGCGCAGTCTCCCAGGAGGATTGTGAGGGTGAAGGAATAGGGCGGCAGCCCGGTGGTTCTGGACATTCCCAGGTGCAGTCATACACCGTGGGCTTCGCTCCACAATAGGGGCAGTATGAGGAATATTGTGTGGGGTGGAAGAGATGAAGGATGTAAAGGCAGGGGAATGAATTAGTCTGAAGCTGCCGCCAGACAACAGCGTCTTCTCGGTTGAGTGATTTGTGTGGTGGTGGGAAGTACATGCGGCTTTGTCGGTAGTGTTGTAGCGTTTCAGTGTAGTTGAGTGGTTCTGTTGGTGCATCGTCTGGGTCGGACAGCTCTTCCGATGGCGCCCGGTTTGTGAGCTCTCGAGCTACCGCATTAGCGCGTTCATTGCCATGGAGAGAGGCGTGTCCAGGTGTCCAGACGATACGTACCCTGTGTAACAAAGTGGGGTGTATTGATGTCAGGATACGGTGTGTGTAGGGTGTGACCATTCTTTTCGCTATGTTCCGACAGGCAGTTTGTGAATCGTTAACCACTGTAATTGGTTCGTCCGGTGCTGGTAATTGTGAAGCGTGTATAACAGCCAGGGCGATAGCAGCCTCCTCTGCCGTGCCACTATCCAGGGTTTCAAGCGTAGCCGATACCATTACAGAATCGGTGTTGTCCACTACAACCAGACACATGGCCCGTTTTTGTGGATATCGGGCCACATCAGTGCAAAGGACTGGCGCGTTAGATGTGCCGTCACCCACGACACGCATTAGAGCTTGAACTCTTGCCCGTCTCAGGCCTTTATGTCGATCAGGGTGCATATTGCGGGGTATGGGAGCTACTTGAATTTTCCTCCTGATATCAAGTGAAAGATGTTTGGGCTCTTGTTGCGGTTTGTTTGGCACGCTGTATCCCAATCGAGAGAGAATGAGACAACCCTGTGTTGTCCGCTGGAGACGTTGAATTTGGCTGTTACAATGTGCTTCAATTAGTTCACGTATGTTGTTGTGAACTCGAAGTCGTAGAAGGAGCTGCGTGGACGTGTAATGGGGCAGTCCCAGAGCAGCCTTTAGTGCCGTGCGGAGAAGGGCGTCCATCCGGCTTGTCTCGGTTTGAGTAAGGTTGTGGTAGGGGAGGTGGTAGGTCAATCTGCTTATGATGAGGGCTTGCACCAATCGGAGAGTGTCTTTTTAGAGAAGCCCATGTCGGTGGTTGGTAATGCGCTTAATCATATGAGTCACTTGGGCGATTTGTTTGCGCAGTAGTTGGAGGGTATATGTGACCTTGCCGTTGTGTTGTATATGAAGTCCTAATATGCGGAGTCTATCTACACTTGGAATAGGGTTTCCATTCAGATGCACGATGACGTCTGGTGATATGTTGGTTTTTTTTCGGCGTTTAAACACCAGCAGTAGCTCCGACTTCTCAGTTGCGCAAGTGAGTCCTCCGGCTAAGGCATACCGTTGAACCACATTGACAGCGTCCTGTTGTGCGTCTTGAATGGCGCCGTCTGACCCTTTGCTTACCCAGATTGTGACGTCATCGGCGTAGAGCGCATGCTGCACATTTGGAATTTTGTCTAGGAGTGGTGGTAGTTTTGCCATGGCCGCGTTGAACAGGGTAGGTGATAAAACTGAACCTTGCGGAGTGCCTCTGCCGGAAAGCCTTATAGTGCCCGACCGAAGTTCCCCAAGGCCAATGGTTGCCGTGCGGTCAGATAACGCTCGTACGTAATCGTAGGTGCGTTTGCCACATCGGGAGGAGGCAAGGTTGTTTAAAATGAGGTCATGTGAGACATTATCAAATGCCCCCTTAAGATCGAAGGCCAAAATTTCTGTAGTTTGAGCCACACTTGGGCCATCCACGACATCTTCCTTAAGTTGTAGCAGTACGTCCTGTGTCGACAAATTAGCGCGGTAACCGAATAGGGTGGTAGGAAAGAAGTTGGTCGCCTCGAGGTACGGCAGAGGATTACGGCAGAAGCGGAAAAATACGCTGAAACCCTCACTAAAAGTAGCTGGCACAACTTCTGCGACCGCCTGAATGGGACGCTGAGTACATCTAAAACATGGTCAATCCTCCGAGCATTACTCAACCCAACACATACAAGAACTCACACTAATAACACCATCCGTACTATTCTTCACAAAGAACAGATGGATGACGACAACCTCCTGCGAACGCTGCAACAGCGATATATATCTACAGGTCCTCGGCCCGAGTACAAAGACTATCCACACAAGGAAGAAACGGACCTGGATGCAGACATCACAGAGGCAGAAGTGAGGGCAGCCCTGCTAGGCATAAGACGAAACACGACACCGGGAGCAGACGGCATTCATTATGCACTACTACGCAACCTCGATGATAAGGCCATCCATCAGCTCACTGACTTCTACAATAAACATTGGAAAGACGGAACACTTCCTCAGGAATGGCGGCACGCCGATATCACATTAATTCCAAAACCTGGCAAACCTTTGTCCCTTCAAAATCTGAGACCCATATCCCTGACATCGCGTGTCGGAAAACTCTTCGAACACGTTGTTCGAAATCTAGTGACACCCTTTCTATGAACCTGCACTGATGGGAGACAAATAATGCTCTTTATTGTCCATACGAATAGGTGTTTCGCTCTGTTTAACACAGTTGCATGCGTAAAGGCATGCATTTAAAATGACTAAGTTTTTATAGTTCGCACTTTATTGACGAAACTTACGAGCGACCATTTAATTAAATAACTTAATACGCTTTACAAACGCATTTATCTACGACTATGCACTTCTTGTATGCGGTACTCCTTTAAGAAATTTGTTGTTTGCTCATTCTCGACGTAAAGCTCCTCGGAATTGAACAAAGGTTCTTCTTGAAATTCAAGTGATGAAGCTCGCCGTGTAAATGTGAACGCCGAAATTCAATCGCGTTCCCTGCAAATTCAAACTCGGGCAAACGACACACTCTGCTTAAGCGTATGGTGAATGTTTGTATAAATTGTAGATTTAGTGCGCCCGTCCAATCTGTGTGCTCTCTCCGGGATTGTGTTTTTGGCGCAAAATTTTTTATAGATAGAGAACAAGCACCAACTAGGCCAACAGCAGGGTCCTGCTGTAGACTAAAGCTACAGCTGCAAATGGCAATCGTAAACACTTCGCCCTCTGACATCGTCAATCGCAATGAGATCATCGTAGTTCTGGGGCATGCACTTTCAAATGTTGTGAGAAAACTTCGGCTTAATTAATCATCACCTAATAAAAAAATCTGTTGAATAATGTCTCGCAAAGCAGAAACAAAACTTACTTCTCCTAACTCGAAAAAAAGAAAAGAAAAGAAAACGGAAAAGTAAGCTGAGGTGACCCTTTTTCCGGCGTATAAATATAAGACATTACTGCTGAAACCAAATTGTCAAATTTCGAACCCTGTGATATTGCATTATAAAATAACACGTTCCAGAGAATGGCATTCTTCTATCAGAATGCTCTTTAGCTGATTATTTCAGCTGATAGGCATTATTAGGCGCATATGCGCAATAACGGTAGCTTCAGTTTCCAAAGCGTGCGTAGACTCTTCTAGCGGAGATATTTTCTTAAAATTATGACGGGGTAGGATATTTTCAAAAGGTCAGCACTTCAACAAAGATGAAAAGTTCCGATTTGAAATACGTTAGACCCGTGCGAACTCTTGCACTCAAGAAACGTTTTGTGTAGAGTGTTTTCGTTTTTACATTTTTTTTTCTCTAAAGAACAACGCGAAGACAACGTTCCCAAACGCTTTCCTCTCTGTACGTGCCTGAAGCCAAACAAATTTCGAAGCAGTTTAGACTGCAAAGCTTGACAAATTGTCGCAATAAGCGCGTGGAAATGAAACCCTCGCGACCAAGCGGAAACGGCGGGGTCTTGCATTCAACCGTTGCCGCTTGGCCTTGCATATAAGGCTTTACACAAAAGCACCGCGAGGACTGCAAGTGGAAAGCAGGAACAAATATATTAGAGAACTAAACGCAGCAAGAACGGAGGCTTCGTGAATTCGCAGCAAAGCGAACGCAAACGTAGCAAAAACAGTGTATAGGTCACGCTGAAACGTCGACAAATAACTCCGCCTTTGCGAACTGAGCAGAAGACTTCCGAGGAATTTCAGCACGGCCCATCTCTGCGTTTTAAACGCATTCTATTATGTGCCGCGTGAAAATACATTTCTCTTTTTTAACTATTCTCACCCTCGAGACAATATCGAGTGTGTCTGTGCTGCAAAAATACCGATAAATGTGGAGTGACTCAGCTTATGAGTGTTTACTGCACCTTGGACGCTGCTTCAAGGTTCGCCGAATGTCACTTGCATTTGATTTTTCACTTTGCCCTTCCTCACACACACCATCTCAAGATCAACTTTTAGCGCGAGTTAGTACAAAAGGAAAGATGTTTAGGCGTTTTTCTACATATACCCTTAACTAACGTAGAACCAAACCGGAAGTACGTTTTATTTTCGTTTCCTATACGCGCGTTTGCCGGCAATACGAGTCTATCCTGTATTTACAGAATTTACCTCGTTTGATTATTCGGTTGCGTTGCTTCAGTCCACCGAGCCGAATCGTTGTAGATCCAGTGCGACACGAACCCGAAACGAAATGCTGAAGTCTTAGTAGCAAGCATAATTTCACGGATCAACGCAGAGCTCAAAACGAGGGATAAATTGTGCACCACACAGCTGTCGCATGCAACCTAATCCATGAGAATTTATGGCGGCGATCTGACTAAAGTGTTTAGCAGTTTAGTTTCGTCCCAAAGGAAACATGTATTCAGAAGTATCGGGGAACATAGAACATTTCAATGGATTCAAACTGCGCCGGATTCGAGATAGAGCGGCGGTGTTTTTGAATGAGTTAAGAATCTAAGGCATCGGCCGTAGAAGCCGAACCGCTAATCTTTTTCACATTATTCGCGCAGTGCTGCTCTCTGTTGTCTGTCGCAGACTGTTTATTCTCGTGACCGTCCCGTCTTTCAAAGAAAGGTAGCGAACTGTATGTTTATCTTTTGGCTAAATTCTCTCCTCCTTTGCATCTAAGTTCTACCCTTTTCTCTCTATTATTCCGATAGCACTTGTAGGAACACCGCAAGTGGAATTCACCCGTCCGCGTCAAGGTGATGGGACGTGTATCCCCTAAAAAATGTTAGTACCGTAACGAGCGTAGCCAGAAATTTACATCGGGGGGGGGGGGGGGGGGGAGTGAGGAGGGGGGGGGGGGTTCAGTCATACTTTATGAATGTTCGTGCGTGCGTTTTTATGTGTTGGTGCATATATACACATGCAAAATTGAAAAATTCGAGGAGGGGGGGAGTCGAAACCCCCCACCCCCGCCTCCCTGGCTACGCCAGTGGTACCAGTCTCCACAAGAACTATCTTAACTGCTTTCCGTGATTAGTCAACGCCTTAATCGACGCAATGTCACGCAGATTTTCTTCGTACGTTCAACAAAGATTTATTCGCATCAGGCGCATGTACAAATTATCCCATATCGCTGCACCCTTCTCGTAAAGATAACTAACTAAAAGGGTAACGAGAACTAACAGACAAAATATGTGTCTAACATCTGAAAACGAGCGCTTCTTTCGTTAACTAAAAGGTTTTATCAACCCAAAGCAAAACACGCGAGCATAACTGAAACTAATTTTCATTTCATATTGGCTTCTTGAACAAAACAAAGTAAAACGAAAAAAGTTACAATAGGTTACGCTCTTTCTTCTCTTCTGTCGAAATCAGCTTTATAACTTTTTTTGCTCATCCTACGAGAATTATTCGGCGCTCGTCGATAGCCTTATATTCGATATCGAGCGTTCTGGGGGCTTGAAAAAGAGCTCTTATAAGGGGAGAACCCAAGTGCCGCCGTTCAGAGGTCACCGTTCCAACCATTACTTTCTTATTGATCTTTAAGACGGCCTCGGATTAGATACAAATCGCTATTCAGAAAACAATAACTCAAGCGTCAGATTCATCGCCCTACAATGACAATACGCCGTTTTGTTTTTGGCGGCAGCCGTCAATATTCTTCCACTGACAGGCTTCGCATCGATCCTACCCTTTCGCTAATCCAGAAAGCGGAGAGATCGATCGCTTGAGACCACTTCACCACTCCACGCATTCCACCCGGAGACAGACATGGTTTTGCTCCGTGTTTGAATTAGTTCACTAGTCCATCACTCGCGTGAAATATAGGCTAACGTATGGTCTAGAATAAATAAGCAATAATATTCCTGTAAATTTAACTTCTTAGTAAAACAAATCAAAAAGTTTTCTTATCAATTCTTTTGAAAAATACCTGTCGAGAGTAGCCCACATGGTGCAATGGATCGATTTTACTGTGAAAAGGTTTTAAGAAAACACTGCTACTTTGTGAAACGGTTCGATAGTCATCAAGACTTCTGTTTTCATCGAATATGATTCTGAATCACGGCCCGCTTTTTAAGCAGCATTTTGATGTGTCAGTCGAATTTTGATCGCGACACTAACCGTATTCGGCAAGTTGTCGTTGAAAAATGGTAGTAATGCGCATTTACCGGTTCATTGCGCAGCCTGCACGTGTGCACCGCGGCTAAGCGAGATCAAGATTCTGGGTAGGGGTGGTGATACCTTGGGAAGGGAGTTGCTGGAAGCTTTCCATATTAAGAGCAAGGGCACAGAGTGTATTAGTGACACGTCTATACATTTGTACGGCAACGAGTTCAGACTATTCAGGTCGATGATTGATTAGCTATGCTACGGCTGCGCGCATGCGCTTTAGGGGACCTGTCTTTTCAGTGGTTTTTTTTTCCTAAATAAAGCCATGTTGATGTTTAGCGCTTGCCCTGTGCACTGTCATCTTCTCTTCTCAGCCAGTTCGTTCTTTTTCTTCCTGTTTGCGCTAAAAAAAATGACGTCTGGGATACAACACCAACTAGCCCGTGCTTTATTGTCGGTAATGGTTTCTCACAGGGCGCTCTGGACTCGGAGGCTTGGAAAGTTTATCTTCTTTTTTATAAAATAAAGTCTCTTTGTTACTACCTTGACGGAGACGCAGACGCTGCGGACAATATCTAAATGTGTGGATATATTCAAAGCAACAAAGTTTATTATGTTCATTTCTGCAATACGTGAGGATGGTGATCGTTCTGCACTCATGAGTTTTGATGCAGACACACTTAAGAAGCGCACCTACTGGCTGTGTTTCCCCTAAAAGTGCAAATAATTCGTACCACTTTCTTTCTTTCGCATACTTACCAACGAAACAACCACGTTGCACAGGAAATAACGGCCTTGTTCCTATTTACGTTTTGCGCTATCGCAAGAACGAAATGACACGTAACTACTAAGTTCCACGAAAAATGTGTTTCTAGGTCACCTCTGAGGTTTCTTTTTTCTTTTCTTTCTTTTTTCAATGCCTTGTCATTGTATAAGAAGCACGTTATCGGAGCACACAGCAGGCAGTTCTCTTTTTTTCTTCTTTAGTATACAAACCCACAATGTCGCATTACTCAGCAGCAAGGTGGTAAATTCAAACAACTGCACATGTAGAACAAACTTTACAACTTTTAGCGCAGCCGTGCGTAACAGAATGGCCAATGACGGCGCTATCGTTCGTCGTAAGAACCCAGAAGCATTTTTTTTCTTAATTGCTTGGTTGTCTCGGCCTGAAACAGCCCCACCACATAGCTGGTGCAACTCTCAGCGCACATAATGAAAGTACAAAAAAAAAGCAAGAAATGAAAGAAGGAGTCGCACAAAATTAAAAAAAAGGAGGAAAGAAGACACGCAGTGAATACACAGGAACGTCTCGGCCTTATCAGTTTGTGTTTAGGCAACATGGAGCTCAGCAAAAAGATTATGGTTGCTTGGCACTAGTGGTGCCAAGCCTGAAGGAAGAGCGGAGCCCTAGCTTGTTTCTCTTTATTTTTCTATTTCTTTGTTCTGCTCTTCCCCTGTGTTTCTTCTATCTCATTTTTGTATCTGCTTCTCTCCACTTCTTTCTTCCTCACTGTATCTATTTTTTCTATTTCTCAATATTTCTATATTTCTTTCTCTTTCTTCCCTTTCTTTCTCTCTCTCTCTCTCTATCGCTTCCTCTTTTTTTCTATCTCTTTCCATCTCTCTGTTTCTCTTTGTTTCTCTCTCTGTTTATATTTTTCCGTCTTTTTATCTTTTTATATCTTTATTCCCGTTATTTCTCTCTATTCTTCTCTTCCTCTTTCTTTCTATGGCTTTCTATCTCTCTCTATCTCCTTCTCTCTTTCCTTTTCTCTATTTTCTATCTCTTTCTCTCTCTTTTTTTTCACATGTTCGTTTTCGCTTTACACTCGCACCTGCTGTACACGGTAGTGGGGCTTGCCCAATTTCTGTGCCTCATACCCACCTGAGGAGTTCTGCACGACGGAGTACAAGTTACCGATAGCTTAAACAGCTTCGATGATAAAGGTTTCCGTTAGAGCGTTGCGGTTGTTAGCCACAAGGAACGCTTTTTCCATCTGTCATCAACGCGCGATCACAATGTGTCCGTGCACCTGTATCACGCTACAGTACGTATGATCACGCTTATACGGTTGAAGGACCGTGCTTTTACTAAATGCCCAAGGCTTACAATTACTCAAAGGGTTCCTTTCGCTCAAACTCTTTTTAACAGCGGGTGCCAATGCAATGTGACAAAGCAAAGTACTAGCGTGAAGAGCCAGCGAATAAAAACCATCACTTACCGGCAAAACACTTATCGAATGTAGACCATTCTTAACTTAAGTTAAATTTGGAGGTTTACATCGTAACTCAACGTTATCATTAGAAGGCACGCCGCAGGGGTTGGGGGGTGGGGAGCTAAGACGTAGTTTTGAGCAGCTGGGGTTCCTTTATGAGCACCTAGGTTAAAATGCGCAGGTTTTTTACTTTTGTTTTTTTTTTGAAATTTCGCCCACATCGAAATACTGCGGCCGCGGTTCGGAATCGAACCCGCGTCCTCGGGCATTGAAGCACCATGCCTTAGCTGTTAAGCTACCAAGGCGGGGGACCTAGTTTCGTGCTTCAATTCCATGTATCATATTCATGTCTTATCTCGTTCCATCTTATCTTGTCCTCGATCGAGAATCAAGAACACTCCCCAAATCTTGAAAACGAGTTCATTGCTCTTATCGCCAAATGATTTCCATTTTGCCATGGTTATACTCAACTATCCAGTATCAAGTAAGTCTCAGTTATCCGCTTAGTTCGCGCTGCTTTTCATTCCAATTTCATCTCTGGCTCGCTTGACGCTAATCTGTGTACAGTGTTGGCGTAATTATCTTTGAGCAAACAAAATAGTTGTATACTATAGCCTCTGTTCGTACGTGTACCCACGACTCGTACGCAGCTTTACAGCCTCAGTATGTACCCTAAGTCAAGACATGTAGTGTACACAGAAGAAGCTTCACGCGAGGTTTGCTTTCTGCAAGAGCGCTAATGGCGGTTTCGATCAGTCTCTGCCCAGAGGCTGCTTTTACGCGCACGTTGCAAACAACAGCGCCTTAGGTCTACCAGGTAGCTCCCTCTCTCTATATATATTTTTTCAGGCACTGGTGACCACCTGCACCTTTACGGAGATTTTGCCCGCCTCCCGACAGTACCTCCGTCGCTTCTGCTGGAGTGCAGATGGTGCTGGATTTGAAAAAAAGGCATCAGGACCATTTACCCCTTGCGCAGGCGTCTTTTCCCTCTTTGAGACCTCTTTTTGTTTCGTGAACTAGTATTTGCGAGGCCCCATGGCTGACACATTTGGTAGGTATTGAAAAATGTACAAGTGTTTGACATCGTAGAGTGGTAATGCCTGCCATTCTTACTTCTAGGTCGTTTCTTAAACCTCAGTTATTAGATGTGAAGCATCTTATAGCGGAGTTCAATCCGGTGGTGGTGGTGTGCGGCGTGACCACCCTAACTGCGCATGCGTAAACCCTCTCCACTTCCTCTCTCCCCTCTCCTTACCCCCTCCCCCTCTCCACTTTCTGTCTCTTCTCCCCTTTCCCCTCCCACTCTCCACTCCCCCTCTCCCCTTTCCCCCCTCACCACTCCCCCTCTGAAACGCGGCCTCTACATGCCGAAACACTGCTTCGCATCGCGTCATCGTCCCCTTTAGCGGGAGATGGTGTGATTTTCGTTGTAGCCAGGCTAAGACCAGTATACACTCTCATATTTGCAATTACACAATACAAAAAATCCATGTCTAATGATCTTTCTACATTGTGCTCAAACGTTTTTGATTCTGCAATTTGTGAAATTTGCTGGAGTAATAAGAAGGAATCTAAAAGCAAAATGCTTCGCAGGACCATCGTACAGGAAAAGTAAGAAGTGTTTTAATGCGGAAGAACAATGTTGTAAATGACATGCCGCTTTTGCTTTTATCTGTTCACTTACTTTCACAGGTGGATGTCAAAGCTTTCACAGGTTTAAATACTAGGTGTGACACTTCAGATATTAAAAATTATTTGGTTGAAATTGTTCCACAGTGGTGCCTTCCGAAGCCCCAATATTGGCGTGGGTCACCAAATTCTAGTAATTACTCGTTAACCAGCCTGATTAGTACCTGATGTTATTGTTCCCAATGTATGTGTACTTACTGGCAAATAGTAGAAACTTTTGTGAGGTTACGACTTACGTACGACCAAACATGTTAGCTGGTCCTTCTCGATTTGCCCAGTCGTTAACGGCAGAAGCTGAACGTTTGACTACGAATTTCCGGGAAACACAAGCCAACATATTCGTAAGGAAAACTGCCCTCACTGAAGATATACAACATTGTGCTGCCTGTGAAGCTAATATAATAGCATTAGTTTGGTTACTAGGACAACGCCCCCATTTTTTCTAATGCTGCTGGAGAAAGCGAGAAGCTTCCTCCAACAAAACCCGACGAGTAGGTTTGGTACAAATGCTTGCGCAGACTCGCGCCATATAGTCGGCACTTAAACGGTGAACCATCTGTTCCCAAGCTCTGCAGAAACAGCTTGTTCTCACGCTATCACTGCCTTTCCGCAAGCCTCCGCACTTATCCTAGCTGGGGTGTCTTCTTAGCACCTCTAGCGCTTTGCAAGGCTCTTTTCGCGGACACTCACTCTGCTACCCTTCCCGGTCAGCGAATACGATCACACCTCTCTCTGACCTTTCGCAGTTCTTTCTCCTTTACAATTCACCCTGGCTGTGCCAGAGAGACCTGGGTATGAGGTTGCCTTGTCCAACCGAGAGTCCTTCCTTGCGTGATTCGGAAACGTAAATACACCCTCCGATTGGAAACACTGGTAGGTTCTCTTTACCTCATTCAGCGGTCTTTTATTGCTAGTGTCTTGTTCTGAAAAGAAGTTCGCAAAGTTCCTCTGCAAGATATTTTTTCTTTGATGTACGCGTTCTTTTTCTTGCTGTATGGACCCTTCCGTGCAACTTCGGCTTTCGGAACATGTTCACCAGACACGCGAGCCTTACCCTTTCTTTAAGGTTAGGTCGTTTCTCTCTCCTCTCTCTCTCTCACGCACACACACACACACACACACACACACACACACACACACACACACACACACACACACACACACACACACACACACACACACACACACACACACACACACACACACACACACACACACACACACACACATGTATGTGCGTGTATGTTTGTATTTGTGTTATGCATCAGTCATTCAAATTGTGGAGAGCTTTATAGAGACAGTAATCAAAGATGGGCTAAAGGTTACTGTTGGGTTTCGCCGCTCATAAGTCGATCGTGCGGACGGGACGGGACGGCGCGGCACGGTACGTCGTACAAAGCTTCTTTCTCGGCTCTCCCCCTGCCTGGTCTTTGGCTGTGCAATTATCAAGAGAAAGCAAACGGCCTCCTTTGAGCAGCTTGTCTACCCCGATGGCCAGCATGGGTTGTGGTCAAGCGACCGTTCTCAGAGGTCGGCGGCCCGAATGTGTGGGAAAATGAGGAGGACATCCCCTGCTCTATGCCGTCGCTCGAGGCGACAGTATGCGTGACCCCAACAACGGCCGACATGTGCTTTCGCAACAATGCAAGGTCGAATGCGTGGGAGGCAGGGTCACGCAAACGCCTTTTCTTTCCCGGAACCGTTTAACGACTGGCTCCGCGGGTTCAGCTCGATGAGTGTGGGAAAATGGCGTGAATGCACCAGGGCATAGATACCGATGTATTTCGACCGTGAGAATCCCTGAGAGCGTGGGAAGGAGATGGAGAGCCATGATGGGAAAGAGTGCCAAAACGCCTGTCTGCACTGTAAAGACACTGCTGTCGAGATTATGGACAGCCCAGTAGGGAGTGGCTTAATCTGAGGATAAACGGATTGGATAAGGGAATGTCGAGGCGGACCACCAGTGGCCACCTCCCCTTTTCTTTGTTTACCGCAAGGTACTTAAGACTGGACGGAATTCGTTTCCCTTCAGTCTAGGCTGTAATCACTTAACTGATCGATCAGTAAGACTCCGTACGATGCAGCTTTCGTCTGGGCCGTAACCACTTGGTGGTCGAACAGTGAGACTCGGTTCTTCGTATGTAGTAACAGTGTTCTAGGCTCTAACTTAAGAAAAGTTAAGTAGAAGAGTAAGATGCTGTTGATGTCTATGTTATCATCAGTGTGCTTCGGCATGATGTACATATGACTGTAAATATTTCGCTGCAATATACCTTCAAGTTTTTATTACCTCCAACCTGCCTCCTGCTTCATCGACGTCGATCATCTCCTTGACGGGACTTCAATCCACATCAAGGAGAAAACGAACACGGAAAAACATAACTGTTACTTTATTCTTCTTTTTAATTCCATAACAAATCATTACATTTCAACATTAATTCCGTAAGAAATGATTGCCACTTGGCTAAAAGAGTTTCTGTAGGAGTTTCGGTATAAGTCAGCAGAATAATGTCCTTGTAAGCTTGTAAGAACATGACGAGGCTTGAGCTTCATTCTAGACGCTGTAGCGTGCATATTCGTTTAGAACAATAGCGAAATACTTGATTTGGAGCAAACACCATATTACCTTCTGGTAAATTTGCGAATCCCTTTTCTAATAAAGGAAAGTAAACGCAATGTGTGACCAAGATAACTAATTATCTCTGTAACATTTCAGTTGCGAGTCAGCTGCTTATAGGATCAATTCTATCTTAAGAACAAACACTTTTATACTGCCCTGTAACACCAAAAATACAATAGGTTGTCTGCATCGGGTCTTTTTTTCTGTCTCATCCTCATCGGCGTGCAGTTTTTATGTAGAAGGAGTAAACAGAAAACGATTTGACAAATTGCTAGCATGCACTTAGTGTCCCTTTGTCCTTCTCAGCATGGATACTTTGTGCTCAGTTCGTAAACTGCCTCTACCCCCCCCCCCCTTGTTTACTTTGGTCTTTAGAAGTTTTGATGCCAGTCATCGATGTTGCTGTTGTTTCTTGTATTTACTTCCGTCTCCCATACCCACTAAAGTTGTTCCTAAAGGTCCTGACGCATCAGAAAACTAATTTCGCGGACAAACAAAGAGACTTTTGGATCGTTTACCTTGTGCTCGTGCCATCAGGTTTCTTCCTAAGAAGAAAGTGTAAACAGCAAAATGAAAATAAAATGCGTTTTTGTACATCGTACACTGTCTGAGCTTACCGAGAATATATCGATGTTATGATTGTTATGTACTTCTTTCTTCAAGGTCCTTTTTTGTGCATTTTCTGACGAATTTTTTGTTTCGCGTCGTTTAACTTGATCTCTCAGCACGAAGCAATATCAGCCTGTTTTTCTTTTACTCAAGTGCTTTGTAAATAGGGAAAGAAAACAAATGAAGTTGTTTATTTTCAGCCTCCAGTTTTTTTTTTTTTTTTGGCGTTTCGCCACGACGTGTCGATGCAAATGCCCTTAGGACGCGAAACAACGTACCTTCGCAAATCACCACTTTTAATCACCTGCAGACCTATCTTAAGCTTCGAAGTACATACATTCTAGAAGTTTGAATACCGACTCACGTCTGCGTCTGCGAAAATCTAAATGTTGAATTTCATCATCATCATCATCATCATCATCATCATCATCGTCGTCGTCATCATCATCAGCCTGACTACGCCCACTGCAGGGAAAACGACTCTCCCATGTTCTGCCAATCAAGGCAGTTCTGTGCTTTCTGCTGCAACGTTATACCCGCAAACTTCTCTCATCTGCTCACCTAACTCTCTGTCTCCCGCTCGCGCGTTTGTTTTCTCTTGGAATCCCGTCAGTTACTCTTAATGACCAGCGGTTATCTTGCCTACGCGCTACATGGCCTACCCATGTCCATTTCTTCTTCATGATTTCGACTCAGATGTCCTTAACACCCGTTTGTTCGCTGACCCACTCTGCTCTCTTCTTGACCTTTAAGGTTACAACTATCATTTTCCTTTCCATTGGTTTTCAATGATGAATTTAGGAGATATCAATGAAAGACGACGAAAGTCACGATACATAAACGTGCTACTTACTATACAGATCGAGTAAGGTCCATTTACCCGCACCTCGAAGACAACTCAGGTTAGAGTTTCCTTTTCACTACAAGCACCCGCATTCTGCGCATCACTCGATAATTTCATGGCGAGTTTTGAGTCTTGCGGTCGTTATTACACTGTTCAGGTTCTTTCGGCCCTAAGTACAACGGACAGTAAATTAGAATTGAGGACTCCTTGCTGAAATCTCTGGGAAGTGATCTGGTAAGTGATCATGGAGGAACGACAAAGCAATTACTTTGAGGGCAACGTATCTGAAGAGTAATTGGTGTCCTATCGAAGACCTAGTGCTTCGCTGAGGACGACGAAGATTGGAATGGGAGGAAAATGCTTCGAGAATGTTCTCGGCAATTGTTCACCAACATGTCGGTCGAAACTGAATTAAAGCAATAACTGTAATAGTTTTCTTTTAATTTTCTGAACATGATAGAGCTGTTGGATCATATGAGTTTAATCTCCTTTGCTTTCGACAAAAAATCTTGTTGAATGCGTGTAATCACTTTATACGTTTATTTTTCTTTTTGCTACATACGGTTTTTCGTGCAACTTACAACTTACCATCCCCATATTAGCTCCACGCGTGAAAAGTGTGCAACCGGTGTCCTCACCCTTATGGCATGTCACACTAAGGTAGTGCATTTGTAATCACAGAAAAGAGTTGTTGTTGTTGTTGCCGTTAAGTTGAAAGGAAGAAATAGTACAGAAATAAAGGCAGGGAGGCATTGGCGTAGCAGTTTTTTTCGGGGAGATGGGGGGTTGGTTCAACCATACTTTACATATGTTCGTGGGTGCGTTTGTATATATATATATATATATATATATATATATATATATATATATATATATATATATATATATATATATATATATATATATATATATATATATATATATATATATATATATATATATATACATGCGAAATTGAAATATTCCGGGGGGGGGGTATAAATTAGTCCCCCCACCTGGTTTTGCCAGGGCAGGGAGGTTAACCAGTTTAGGACAATCGGTTTGCTACAAAGAGACGTATGTTTTAGTGATAGTAGAAGAGCAATCACAAAAAAGTGAAATTTCAGATTAGCTATAAGCCCCAAATTTATTATTTTGTTCTTCCTTTTGTAGCAAGCTCTCTCGATAAGGCAAACAGATTGGATCTACAATCACTGTTACACTTACTCTAATGACTGTACTGTTTTTGTTGCTATCTTACATCATTGGCTGATGATACGTACTTATGCATGAAAATAGTAACAAACGATTGCCATTACCGGCAATGCTACATTGAAGTTTAGTATCTATAAGCTTTGCCTTCTGTACAAGCAGGAGTATTTTACTGGCAAAGCACGCTTTGCAATCCACTGGCGTTTTCAGAAACGTGGCGTTAAGTGTAGCTGAACGTATTTGATTATGTATTGAGAGAGCTGCTTCCACTGGAGCCTGCCTTCTCATATGTGTTGAGCTATTAAACAATGACCACAACAAAACCAGCGACCACAACACGCGCTAGGTATTGCGATATCAGGTCCTTATGGAGCCACCTTCCCGTATGTTAGAAACTATTAAAATATTACAGATTTTAACGTCTTCCTTGCTGATATCTGATATTATCGGCTGACTAAACGTAGCTATGAAGGGACGTAGTACTTGAGTTGAAATCTCTCCACCCCTTTTCAGAGTTTATTTTGTGCCCACATGTTTCGACGGGATTTGAATGACGCAGGCTCCCTTCGCAGACGTTTCACCCCTGAAAGTAGCCGAGTGTTGGGCCGGGGGACACTTGTGCCCATTTGGTGAAACCGGTTGAGTGAAACCGGCAACGCTCTGTGCAAGTTTCGTGTTTGTGAAGTTTGCTTCTTGAGGAAGCAGTACTATCTTACAGGCAAAGCACGCTTTACAGTATCTGAATGCAATGTTCAATAGTTGCACCCAGCGACAACAGATGAACCTAGGCGCCGCAAGACCAGTGTGACTGTAGTTACTAACTGTCGCAAGCCGTATTCACATTATTTGCTCAGTTATAAATACATGCACATTGTATCATTGTTTTACCGCGTCCGGGGAAAGAATTTCAGCCGAGATGTAGAAACCATAAGGATTTGAAAGTACGCCATCTGAAAGCTGGAAACAACCACAATTTCCGTAGAAGACATCAGAGCACCTATACATTTATCTCAAGGAGGCACCACCTGTAGATATATATGGCAGTCAGAGTCATTTATAATTCTGTCTCAGACGCGTAGCAGACAAAGCTGTTTTACACGAACCTGGAATACGGCCACGTCCAGGCCGCTCTCTACGGTTCTGAATATATATAAACAGGTAGAAAGGAGTTAAAGGATTAGAAAATGAAATTCTCAAACAGATGTCACACTCGTGCATGCCTGACTCGTGCAAGAGAACAACGGGGGGCCCGGACGAGATAGAAATGAATGGCCAAGTGAGAGGCCGGGAAACATTTTTACTACTGCATTTTCCACTGCTATGCTTTTTTGCAGCTGATAGAACAGGCGCATTTATATTCGTCGAGGACCATTTGTCCGCGTCTGGTGAGAAAGCAACGTCCATGCATTCGGAACGCGATCGAGATATAGGCACACATCTGCCCTATAGGTCTTCATGCACGTGTCCAGAGTCCCATCCTGATTCCAATACTCTTGTGAACACGTTTGCTATAGCTGTCAGGTCAGGTTACCCTCAGGAAAGAGTATAAGGCCGCGTGAAAGCGCAGAGGGGACTTGAGATAAAATTAAACTACGGGCTCTTTACTTTCTTTTGATATTTACCTTTACGAGATGTCGGTGTGTATAGCAGGCACCAGTATTTATTAAGAGAACACGCAGTGATTAGAGGCAAAATGTATTGTGACCACTCGTGTAACAAGGCGATAGTAAGGTTCACAGAAACCGTAAGACCGCACATATTCCTGGCAGTAATGTTAAAAACAAGCTGAAATGTCTTCCGTCAATGACATAGCCTGTGTAATGCAATATTTCTAGCTTATTAATTCATTTAGTAATGGGAATTTCAGGGGCTTAGTTGACGAACCAACCATTTGTAAGTGATGCTTCTTGTTTTCCGGCCATCCATTCTACGTTTGACGCTACGATTGGCATATGTCACCTTTCCTTACGAAAAGATTTAACGTAAAAACATTTTGATAAATATGCGCTGATATTTTCACTGGTATACACCGAAACAACCTGAGGCAGTCAAACGGCCCCTCAAATATAAAAAATAACAACAACAACAAAACCGGACGTTCTCGTATGGGTTAAACGCACGATCCGTTCATGAAACACAACTTAGGGGGGGGGGGGGGGGGGGGGGGGGGAGGGGGGACCACGTAGGACCACGTAGGGTTGCTTAACGTGCACCCTAGGTATAAACACACACTCATTTTTGCATTACGGCCTCATGATATGGTAGATGCGGCACCCAGGAATTTAACCTCTGAACTTGCGCTTACCAGCGCAGCGTTATAGCCCCTGAGCGGCCACTGCAGACCAAATAACCGTTAGAAACTCTGGTTTCTACGAGGGGAGATAATGTACCGTGCGAAGCGCACTGTCAGACGTTAATTACCTCCTATCTTGTCAAAAGAACGGTATTTAGGGCCTAGCCAGTCAATATTTTTGCCGAGGTGAATAAAGGGCACGCATGCAGCTGCGCGGCTTTACACTAGGTGGCGAATGGCCTCTGGTGAATCGTTATAAAAGTTTGGAACTGTTTATTAATTTATCTTATCACAAGCCAAAACCTCTTTACGCATTTTATTCCCGAGTTTTTACTAATCACGTTGGGGGAAGGTCAGGGCACGCGAGGCGAACTTACTTCGACTTCGGCACGTGTGAAACGGTCAGGTCGATGTTTGCCTTAAACTGGTCATGTCAAATAACGATGTCAACTTTTTCTAATTTATTTTTAGATGCAGTAATGCGGCTTTGCGCTGCCCTGAGGGTCCAGTCTCTGTCACAACTCTGGTCGACGAAAGACATGTATGCAGCTACGCGTGGCCGCACACTTGCAGGCGACATACCTCAAGGGAGTTGCCCTCGAACTAATCAGGTTTTATTTTATTTATTTTATTATGAACTGAAGCCTTTTCTGCGCGCATTCCATTCCACGAATTTTGCTGATCCTATTGCGAAGGCTAGCACTGTCGCGCTGAATTTACTCCTACGTCGCCACGCATGCAGTTATCAGAACGGTGCTCACGTTTAATCTACGTACAATGGAAGTCAGTTTTCTTTTTCTTATTTACTTGTATTTACATGAGGTTTTTAAAGCCCATACTTTGCAGTAATTGTCTTTCCGAAATTTTCTTTCTAATAAATGCCAGACAAAATGCCATCAAACAGCAGAAAAAAGAAACAATAGAATTTCGCGCTTTTAAAAACTGCAAACAGCAACATACATAATTGTTATTCTACATACCTAACAAGATACGAACAAAAGAAGAAATAAATTCAGTTTTTTTTATTTTAAAGAGAGAGATTGATCACAATATGTGCTTACATGTGTGCAAACAGACTCGTTTTGTACATCTAAGAGAAAACGGTAGGCAAGATCACGTATCCAGCGTTATATGCCGCAGGAGGAACCTGGGCTAGGGCCTCCCGCACGAAGGTGCCAAATTGTACTTGTATTGAGCCGCTGACAGTTCTACAACAAGTGTTTTACGTTCAGGTTTTCAACAGTGGTATAGAACAACGCATACGAAATTGTCACATGACACGTGGACCGCTACGTTGTTCAACGTACAGAGAACCTTTCTTTTTTTCTTTTCCTTCGTTACGGTGACCCCACCTTTTCGTGCGTAAAACGTTTTGACACGTCCACTGCAGTGCATTAGACACGTGGTTGACAACGGATACAAGACTAACAGCGTGTTTTGTTTCTGGCGCCTTTTCCCTATCTAATACCTCGTGTTTCACCCGTCGTAAAGGGCTAGTTAGGCGAACTTTCAGCTCAAGCAAGTGTTTATTAGGGCGAAAGCCTTAGATGCCTCATCAAATGCGAAAATTGACCATCCGCATGGCACGTCGGGTGCTTCAGCAGGAGCGATGCCAGAAATTATCGCCACGTGATGACGTCACCATACGACGTCATCATGACTTAACGAGGTGTGAGTTCAAGCTAGTTGGTACTCCATGATCAACACTTCTTGCGCAAAATTTTGCGCAAGAAGTGTTGGTCATCATGACCTCACGGAGCACAAAAATTTCCTGACGCCATCGTGACTTCATCAATTGACATCGTGGCTTGGTCAAAGGGGGCCCAAACACGGAGGCAGGGCAAAACCCGGGGACGGGCAGAAAGCATGTTATGCCTCTGATCCTGGACCAGTGCTAAACCACATTAGATGAAGAGAGCTGTCGGAGGGGGGCGAGGGAGGGTCAACAGATTGACTGAGAAGAAAAAGAAGAGGGAAAAGATGGCTTTCGCCTTCGAGTCACCTTAGGCGAATGCACCAAGGACCCTGTGAGTATTTTTCACGTGATCTGAATTATTTTTAATTTTTGCTTTGTCCTCGGCGTTAATTCTTCTGACTGCAGAAAGCCCACAACAATCGCCCTCCCATAAACCGACACCTATTTATTTATTTATTTATTTATTTATTTATTTATTTATTTATTTATTTATTTATTTTGTTCACACTGCCGACCCTCTGTTGAGGATTCTCACAGGGATGGTAACAACAAATACAGATCGACCTCTCTACCGAGGGTTCATCCTTGCTAATCTTTGCTCAACAGTGCGGCCAACCATATCCAATACAACGCGAACCTTTCTTCTTGATATCGCACTCCGAGCCAGTCGTCCACGTGATGAACGGAACGACGCCTAGGGTCTCCAGGAGCCAAACGAGGCATAAGGGTGTTTCCTGGAGCGCAGCTGACGCATTTCTACGAGAAAGGCAGCAGTGATACTCCTGTATTTTTATTCGCTTTGTGGCACAGTGCCGGAGTCATTCCCTCCTGTCTTTCCTGTGTGGTTCCGTTTACTCCGGAAGCACCGGTTATCACCGCGCTTTCTCTTCCGCTTTACTTCTTATCCATGCGTGCGTTCTTCGCCAAATATATCCCGGCAATAACGGCGGTGTAGAAAGAAAGAAAGAAAGAAAGAAAGAAAAAAAAAAGAAAGAAAGAAAGAAAGAAAGAAAGAAAGAAAGAAGAAAGAAAGAAAAAAAGAAAGAAAGAAAGAAAGAAAGAAAGAAAGAAAGAAAGAAAGAAAGAAAGAAAGAAAGAAAGAAAGAAAGAAAGAAAGAAAGAAAGACGATTTAATTCGTGTGGGCCTGGAGCCGCAGATTTACCGTTTAAATGACGCCACCTGTTCCAAAAGCTCCTTCGCAACACAGCCGTCCCGCTGCATCACATCTTTACGCTTCTTCCTCAGCCTCCTCTCTGGCCTTTTTCTCGTTGTGTAGGATCGCTTTTCCTTTCTTTTTTTCATTTTTGAGCTCTCCTAACTGGGAGCCCTCTTAACTTGCGAAATTTGTTTTTATCCTTTCGAAGCTCCAATTGCGGTACACCGTACGAACGGCGCTACCGAATAAAAGAAAACGAAACATATTTCATGGGATTCTAATTTTATTAGGTCCCCGGTACAGAATGACCACAGCACCAACTCTCTCTATCTGCCGACCACGTTCTTGTTCCGGTGTCTCTTTCCGCAACGAAAACGACCAAAAGCCGCGCGTTTCTGCTGCATTCGTTCGAAATACCATTTCTTAACACATGCTCAATTTGTTTCGTTCTGCAACACTTCCTGCTGTCCATCTTGTTTTCTCGCTTGAGCATTAAGTCGTTGTTTTGTGTTGTCACTCGTACAAAAATTCTGGAAGAGCAATGTTGAGCCGAGAACAGGACATCAACCGTCAAAGGCATTTTTCTTGGGCATTTTATGCTTGCCTAAAATTGTTAGTCTGAATCGCCTGTTCTTACGAGTCGCAATACAGTTGTCCGTCCCTTGACGTACATCGCAAAGTCTTCACAACCCGCGTTTCAAGACCGCAACACTTGTGCATTGCGTGTCAGTGTACGCATTTAGCAACAGCTGTGGGCTATGACTTGCAGCTGTGTATAGGGAAGGATTCAGTGAATTTAGTTCAACGCAGCTTTGTGGATGATGATTGATGATACAGACTTTTGAGACACACGCGACATATCTAATCGTAGTTATCTTGATCTAAATGTTCCAACCCAATCCACGTCTTTAAAAAAACGTTTTGCATAAGTGCAAGGTTGACTGTGTACCAAGTGCTTTTTGCGACATCAGTACACCATACGCACGAAATGTGTGTCTATATTAATAGTGTTTCCTGTCATACTCTAGCGGTCACGACAGGGCTTCTAACTGGTTAACAAACATAATTTTTGCCTTCTGCATTTCGTCTCGCGGCCCTGAAGGCGACTGCTACGATGTTTGCGAGTGATAAAAAATACCACGCAAGTGTTAGCAACTTTAGCAGTTAATGCGGGGTCATTTCCTGTTTTCACGCCGTTTGAAGCAACAACAATGACAATAGAGAAGCTCGACCCGAGGTATTTAGGACAGCGTTCTTCCAAATTCAGTTCGTGCCTCAAATACTACTTCCTGCTATATGTGACACCATATCTGCATTCGCACCAGTCTGAGATATATCCGTTATTTGTTCGTAGCTGAATGTGAAGCGGAAGCACGTTTTCGGTGCAGCGAAAGATTGCCTAGTAGTCCTTGCTCTTTTTACAATGACGTCGCTGTTTCGCGGCACACCTACAATTTCGGCCTTTAACAAAAGTGCGACAACGAAAACGGCTGTTTCAGACATTCGTTTGGAGCAACGGTGCCGCGTACCATGACACTGTTGTTATGAACTTTCCGACCTGCGTTTTACGTGCGTAAGATAAGAGGCTGCTATAATTCACAACAATTTGTAGCCGTTCTCTTGTTAATTGGGACAACATATAAAGCTCGCAGTATAACAGAACAACCTTTACAAAACATCCAATAGGCGGCAGCTTGGGGCGAAATATTTTTTTAAAATGTGAGAATTTTGGATATTACTGGGGCTAAATATGTCCGCGTTATCTACATGTAGCTTTCGTACGCGCAGTCTGCACACAAAAGACACTTTGTGATCTCTTGCTGGGTTCCGAAAGTTCAGTACACGTGTGTGTGTGTGTGTGTGTGTGTGTGTGTGTGTGTGTGTGTGTGTGTGTGTGTGTGTGTGTGTGTGTGTGTGTGTGTGTGTGTGTGTGTGTGTGTGTGTGCGTCCGTGTGTGTGTGTGTGCGTGTGCGTGTGTGTGTGCGTGTGCGTGTGTGTTTGCGTGCGTGCGCATGTGCATGTGCCCTTTGAGGTGCAGAATCCTTCCGGCACAACTACACATAAAACACGACTTTCTAATGCGATACCTGTAGCAACGTCATGATCATTACCATAATATCTAAGCGTGAAACCACAATGCTTGCGTCTAATGATATGTATTCCTCCATTACAATGGCACAGTGCGTCGGTGTCTACCTCATTTGGGAAACACAGAAAAAAAAACAGGGAGAAAGAGAGGGACAGCGCATGTGCAGGACGCAGGTGAAGAATGACGCGCGATGTTTCCTTCGCTACACCCAACAGGCGCTTGTTTGCATCCACAAGTACAGCTCCAGCGGTGCACCCCTCCGACGCTTACGGCAACGTGCGCTTCTAGCGATCAATATCCGGAGGAAACACTACTCGCGTCAGTACCGCTCCTCTCGTGTCATCTTGTATTTCTCGCCTCCCTTTCATGTTGCATAATTCTCGCGATGCTTTGCTCGAACAACAACCGTTATGTATTCACACACACGTCATGGGCGAAGAGCGCGTTCCTAAGTGGCCTGGACGTCAGCCGTTTGCTCAGGTAGAAGGCACGAAAGACAGCATGATCTTCCATTGATCGACGGGGGGCGTTGCCTCAGGCACTTCCTGCATCATCGTTGAAATCAGCGCAAAAAAACGAAAAAAAACGAAGGAACAAAACCACACGACAACGCCTTCTTTGTCTCCATTTTTTTGCCCTGCTTTCTGTGATGACACAGTACCAACTCACCCAGCAAGCCGCTCTTCTGCACTTGCTGCGCCTAGCGTGAACAACTCTGCTTGCATTTACTTCTTTCCTAATGCGTTCTCGCGGCTTCCAGCGTGATCTGCGACGCAAAAACGTGCTGACCCCTGCGATAGTCACGAATGTGTCGCGTATCACTTTCGTGATGAAGTAGTATAGTAGATAACGAAGTAATACAGCGTGCATGCCGTTGACGTAGCCGAACGTCGACGCAAGGAAGCCAGAAATGAAACAGTCAGTGCTGGTTTAAAACGACTCTTTAGTAGAACTGTGAAAGTCAAATCGCTCTGCAGGTGCCCCAGCTAACTTCAGCCAGAGTATAAACATATCCAACAAACTCTATGACGACGACAGCAAGTGCATTTTTCTCACTACTGCATATAAATTATATTTTGTGTTGTGTGAATTGCTTAATCAGATAAGATTGATTAATCAACTTTTAAATCAACGAAGTAGAGCAAAAAATTTTCAACTAGAAAGTTGTATAACGGGGCGTTTAGCAAACCGACCTACAATTTATAACTTTGAATTTCTTAATCATTAGTCTTTTTCTATTTACTGCAGATGCCAACGAAAAAAAAAAGAAACTGCCACGTGGCATGCCCGCTTGCGCGCATTGATTGCAGCGCCACAGTATTTCAGGCAAAGGGCGAGGGAACCTCATCTGCAGCTACACTGCATTTAATGTACCAGGTGCTTAGAGGGAGTTACACCGGTGGAGTGTTTTTTTTTTCGGCTTCAGTCGCCGGAACTAACATATTTCATACAGAAAAAGCTTCTTGGCGTCGATGGGAAACCTTAAGCAAGGCATTTTTGCCGAAGCAAGCTTAACATCGAGATTAGAACGAGATTCTCTAGCTACATTAACTTAAAAAAAAGCTCTGGCAAGAGCAGACCATTTCTATTTAGAAAACATCTAAATAAGAGGAAGCAGCAATGACGCAGACATGATGAAACGGTGGGGGGAGGGAGAAGGGGTGGCGAGAACTTGCACTGGGGTCTTGTTTCACGAAATATACCGGTGGGTCGATCGCAAGGTCCCTTTGGCATTGACTTCGGGAGAAGCGTAATAAGTGCCGGAAGCTGAGATCCTGCTTCTCAGGATCTGATTCACTTCGGCAGCCTGGACCGCCGGGACTGTCCGGCTGATTGCTAGCTTTTACATCGCAGTTTCTTCTCCACGTTTCTCCAGCTTGACTGAAAACAACGATTCGATAGATGTACAGAGGTGCACGTAAGCATCAAATAAATCAGACTTTTCTTGCATGATGGAGCCTTTTGATCCTTCCTGTATCCCCATTGGACATGGAGGTATTTCGCTGTGTTGAAAATTAGACTAAAAGTCAACATAAAGTTAAGTAGTCAAAAGTTTGTTTCGCTTTGTGAGCCTACGTTACTATTTTATATGCCTTTTTGGTGGCGATCTTCTGTGTGTTCAGTGAACTCCACTCCTGTTTTGTTTACATGCATTGCGTGCATGAGTCTGTTCCCAGGGCTGGGTTGCGTGTGTTTGTGTGTATGGGCACGGGTGGGTTGCACGTATATGCAGAATGTGTGTTTGTTAGGGCTCACGGCCCTAGCAGAACTAATTATGCTACAGGCTGCTGCACATATGCTGACTTACCAAGCTCCACTAGACCCTGAGCCCCTGATACACATTGGAAAAATCAGTGCATAATAAATTAGCATTCATATACAAGCCCAGTGTTGATGGCAAACCGCCCCCCAACAAGCTTCACTATTTGTGTATCTGCGTTGTTTTTGGAGAGTCACATATGCTTTTGACATGATATATTTCACTGCGGATATTATTGCACTCCGATGACCGATACGATTAACCAGGCACATAGTAACAAAAAATCTTAAACTAGAGTAAAGTATGACGACCATTTGCCCTTAAAACTGCGGTGCGCTACCTAACCAACTGCTTGTGGCCCGCATTTATTCGCAAAAGCTTAGGCCACCGGTGAAATTACTGTACGGGTTTTATTCAACAAAGCTAAAAATTGATCACATGTTTACCCTTATGATACCCCTTGGCTTTTCGAACAATCTTCTTTCGGTGATAATATTAAGTCACGTGGTAAGGGCGAGACTTTACGGAAAGCATGAAACGAAGCCAGCGAACTAAAAAAAAACAGCGATTATGGCTCAGCAAAAAGCAAATATAGCTTCAGAGGGACCTCATTTGTCAGAAAGCTACCGGTCTTGCTTGTTTTCCTACGAAAAAAAAAAGATACAGAACAATACGCTATTGCGGGATACTCACTACATGTGCCTTGTCTATCTGGTATTCCATTATTTCAGGAATACGCACATTACAAAGAACCGCAAAACCGTCGCATCACGCATTTAAATCTCTTCTCCGGAATAGAGTGCTTGTTTCTTTCTTTTCTGACACAGTTTCAATGATATGCAATTCTGCAGCAGTTTCATTTCCTATTCCAGTCTCTTACTCGGGCACAAATAACACCACCCACAACGAAATGCGCGTCAGGTGTAATAGATAAATAAAATTTTCATGAAGTACAGGAAGAAACGATAGGGAAGATTACACTTCTTTCGCCATTGATTCAGGCAGGCAGAAAGCGATTTGCTGTAGAAACCATAGCGGCACTCGTGATTATTACAGATTCTTTCGTTGCCCCCTTGTGTATCCCCCTTTCTCTCATTCCCCATTTTCTCATGAGGACGACATATTGTTAACGTGTCACGAAAGAAGGCTTCCTTGCGTGCTTTGAATCAGCATAGGAGATGACATGGGGTTGAAGACCTCGAAAAGAAATTCCGTGTTGAAGCTGACTGATTTACTTGGCTGCAGGTTTTATTGCGTTATTGATTTACGCCCTCAATGTGAACGGGCTTCATTCAATATGCCATTGACTTCTATTTCCCGAGCAGATCTCAACAATGCCGAATTGTTAGAGGACGAGAATGTCATGACAGGACGATTCTTTTTCATTATATTCCTGCACTGCAGAACATAAGCACTCGATTCTACTTCTGTTCCCCTGCCTTTCTTCATCTCCTCCAGAAGTTTATTGGGTGCTCCATGAATTCACCAGTCATGCGCTGTAGATCTCAAAAAACAAATTTTAAAAATATGAGATAGAAGATTTTACATTGCACAAGCCCAAGTGTACGTATATTCCAACTCTATCAAATACGAATGAGTGTTCTCACAACACAATCCGTGTTGGCATGAAAAAAAAAATGCCCCTACCTCCCCGAAGGGAATCGTGAGGAAATGCGAATGCATTTCCTGCGCCGAGAGAAGGTACTGTTGCCGTCAGACATTCGCCTTCACCGACTTCTGCCATCGCCTTGAGAGGCGCCCAGCCAGCGAACGGTCGAGAGTGAGGCGCGAGCGGACGGGAGAGTGGGGCGCCAGCGTTCTCGGCTCGGCGTTGGCGTTTCACAGCGGCGTCTCGAGCACACATTTCCGGATGTTCTTCAGAGGCTCCAGCCAGCGAACGGTCGAGAGTGAGGCGCGAGCGGACGGGAGAGTGGGGCGCAGGGAGGAGAGAGAGCGAATGGCGAGAGAAGGAACGGTGAAGCTCTGCACCTACCCTCTCCTACACTCTCTCGCACCACATGCTCCGGTTGCTAGGGGCGAGGATAAGCGCGCGCGCCCGCAGCTGTTGCTATCGGAGAGGGCGCCGCGGACAACGCCGGACTCCTGACGTAGCCCGACTAAGTCATTCGCATTTAAAACGTTCGATGCTAGCAATCTTATATTTTCCGGCAAATAATAGGCAAGCAACGAAGGCTGGCACCTAAAGTTCTCTAATCGATTTGTTGCACAGTAATGGCTGTGCGCCTTGCACATGAAAATTACTTAGCCCTGCGTGGCGATAAGCTACTATTTTGGTCATCACGCTAATATTCTAAAAAGAAATGTAGAAAAAATGTTCACAAAGAAGCGTGCGCACATCATAAATGTTCACGCACACGAAACGTGCACGCTTTGCGGAAAATCACATCATCCCACAACAGTCGCATAAGGGGAGTTGCTTAAACTGTGACCATCGAAATCACGGTGGCAACCCGCCGTGATATCCTATTTACGCTGAAGCAGCTTTTTCTTCCACCTGCTTTGGCAGGCTGCTGCTGACGTTCGAAATTTTTTGCCAGGAAACAGCGTGGAAGGTGACACGTCCGAAGATGTCGCTCGTGTGCTTTAACTTTCCTGTTTTCTTCTGTCGTGGTAGTGAGCTACGTTTTTGAATAAGAAAGGCAGTAAAAGATTAGAAAATAGGGGAGGAAGAAAAACCGAGATGAAAAGAACAAAAATTACTTTCAAGCGAAGCCTTGAAGGTAAAGGAACGTTTTCCCAAAGAAAACAAGAACCTGTCATCACTAAAGTAGTGACAAATAACTTAAAAAAATAATAAAGCTTGTTTCCCAGGTTAAGGCTGAGCCTTTCAAGAAAAGCTCGCCTTAATACGGTCATTGAATCCTTGACGAACAAATTTCCGGAGTGGCCAAGAAATATAGAACTCTACTGGATGTCGATGCTGGAGTTAGTACGCTACAATAATAATAATTGTTGGGGTTCTGCATCCCAATACCGCAATATGATTATGAGAGACGCCGTAGTGGAGGGCTCCGAAAATGTCGGCCACCTGAGGTTCATTAACGTGCACCTAAATCTAAGTACCGGGGATCGAGCATTTTCGCCTCCATCGAAAATGCAGCTCCCGGGATTCGATCCCGGGACCTGTGGGTCAGCAGTCGGGCACCATAACCATTAAACCATTAGACCACCGTGACGGGTCTAGTACGCTACAAGACCGGAAGTTGTCTTATATATACACTTACTCGCAGAGCAATGAGGATTGCAGTTACCGCATACATTATAGTGATGCTGTTTCAATGTGGGTGATTGGAAAGCGCTTATTTTAGGCACCTTAACTCGTATATAAACCGAGCCCACGTCTCTAGGGACTTTACATATTATTTTTTTCTTTCCGGGGGAGCTTGCCCGTGAAGGATAACTAATTCAAAACAACCTCCCAGAGGAATCTTTTAGGGTGATCATTTGATCACCCTAAAATTGATCACGCTTTGATCACGCTACCAAGACCACAGATTCGAGATGGGTCTTTAATGCGTAAATCTTGTACTCACGTTGGTGAGCTAATAGAGTGGAGCTGCTTCGCTCCCTAGACTCCCAGACTTGGTAATTGTAGAGAAGCGCAAGTGGTCAATTATGGTGTCGTTCGTGCAAAAAAGATCAAAACGACAACGCGGTTAGCATATTAGATAGAATTACGTGACAAAAAGTTTTCTCTGTGTGTGTCGGGGGGGGGGGGGGGGGAGGGTTGTAGACGCAATGGTCCTCAAGTATCATCAAGAAGGTCCTTCGTGTGGGCGCTGTCCGCCTATTTACGTGTGTATGCTGTCCACACTTTTCTTTCAGTAACATCATGTTCTATGTTCGATCCCCCCTAAGAACTAAGTAGTAGCTGGCGCCTTGTCTAGCGACATCTCCATGTAGCATATTCATAAAAAAAAACATCATATAATGAATTGTTATCGTTTAAAAAAGAAATCTTCTTTTCATTGGTTCTTTTCTTTTTCGCTCTTCCAGTTGATACACATTTATACGATAATATCGGACTTGTAACAGTATCATAGCCAGATACCTTTTACGTGGGGGAGGAGGGTTGAACCATACTTTCTGTACGTTCGTGCAAGTGTCTCTATGTGTGCGTGTATATATATATATATATATATATATATATATATATATTGTAAGCACATTTAATGTGCTGTGAAAGACGCAGGACGACCAGACCAGAGAACGCCAGCAGCACCGTTTATTCCAGTGTCTGCCTCGGCACAGAACCACGAAGAAGAAGAAGAACAGGGATGATGATGGCTATGTACAAATGAGAACGATGAAGTGCATTAAATGTGCTTACACTATATATATATATATATATATATATATATATATATATATATATATATAATATATATATATATATATATATGTGTGTGTGTGTGTGTGTGTGTGTGTGTGTGTGTGTGTGTGTGTGTGTGTGTGTGTGTGTGTGTGTGTGTGTGTGTGTGTGTGTGTGTGTGTGTGTGTGTGTGTGTGTGTGTGTGTGTTACAATATTTCGGGGGAGGAGTTGAAGTTGAAGACCCCCCCCCCCTGATACGCCAGTGACCTGCAAGCATCGGCTGTGGTACCACCGGCTTCTTTTAAGGTTCTCCTCAGTGGATGATCACATTTCTTCGAGGGAAAATTAGGCGGTCAAAAGCGAGATGTGTTCTCGAGTTCAAAGCCAAACGAAATGGTGAAACTGCTGCTCCTTTCATTTCGTTTATTTTTTTCATTCGGGAACGTCATTCCAAGTGCGGTAGCGGCAATTCAGTTAGCGGTTGAAGCTCCAGAAAGTGATTTTCGGTGCACGAGTTCCGCGAATTGCCGAAATTGAATCGACCCTTGCGCCTTTGATGTCGTAACTGGCGTTATCGGTCGCCCGTACAGCTTCCTTTGATCGAGTGCACGCGTGCCGTGTGAGCGACGGCACCTTTGTGAAATTCGTGTCACGTTTCCGGATCAGAGTGTGTACCGTAGTGTACTGAACTCAAAATGCCGTTCAGCGAATTGTTCGCATCTTTGTCGACAACCTTTTGAGACACCAGTCCCCTTTGCGATTTAGAAATCTGTCCCCTTCGTTTCTTATCCTGTGAGCGGAAAACATCCGTGGTATTGCTTACCGTAAATGAGGCACATATAGTGTGTAAGAATCTTGTTTCAAGACTTTTCGCGTTTATTCGACGTGATAAAAAGATGGCAGCATTCGCGCATTTGATATTAACGATGCCAGCAAATACGTACATGGGCTAAACAACAAAATAATTAACACCAGTGTATATAAAAAATAGGGCGACGGGTTTGCTGAATTTGACCTCAACGAGCACTCAAAAAAGATTTTAGCACGGTAGCCCGACATTCAAGCGTCTCTCATAACATGCGCAGGAGTGAAATGCCGCAAATAATTAATGTCCTGAATGTACGTGCAAGAAGACATGGCCGAAGACATCCGTAAGCATGTCTATAAAGCAGGGCTAGTCCACAGCACGAGGAGATAACCACATTTTTTTTTCCAACGGCCATATCATTTGATACACGCCATAACCACACTCTAAGAAAAAAAAGAGTATGCGTGACTCTTTTCGGAGAGTTCTGACTTGCCACGTATAGGACTCTCTTTAAATAGTCACGGTGACTCGCTTGGTGGGTCAGGGTCGGCTCGCTCTAGGAGAGTCCCCTGACCCTCTAGGAAGAGTGCAAAGACTCTCATCGGGAGGATCACGTTACCACTTATAGGGAATCAGACGACTCTTGCCGGTAACGCTCCTAGGGGGGTCAAGGGACCCACATCGAAGCATCAAGCGACTCCACGAGTATTTTAAGCTACTCATTTGATCCTTGCTCTACTTTTGCGCGACTGCTGTTGAAAATAGTGGAGTATTCATTTTAAGCAAGTCCAATAATACTTGCCGTTCTGCCCAGCGACTGTAAAAAAAGAATAGTTCAGTTTTAGCATTATTTTAATAAAACTCGTCAAAACAACACATATTTTCCAGCAAAGTTATATAGAAAGCGCGAAAAGATGGTCTGTGATTTCCAATTAAGTTTGGGTATTCCTCATTTACAGGCTTCTATGAGTATAGCCAACTAAAATGTGTGACTGTGATGTGCACAGTGTCATATGGTGCTAAATGAACAGGAGAAATCGCCATCATGTTTCCATATTTATTCCTTGTGATTAAGAATAAATAAAAAGTGGTGACGGCTTGAGGCATCAGACTTGTGGCTTGCTAGGTTGTCGCTCCTGTACACCGTGAGCACCACGAAAAACGGTATCTGAAAAGCAGAACGTGATATTATGATGAGAAAATGAAATTGCAGTAGGGGTTTGCAAAACCTACACGATAAGTGGTTCACACAGACATAATAAAGGCTAACAACAAAGCAACAACGCACATCCTCCGGCAGCCAGGGGCATGCCGTGAGCGGTTATTGACCGCATGTTTTACAAACGTAACCCATCCTTAAATACTCAGATAAACAGATGCGAGTGCTAGGGCCCGAACGACACCCAGCGCGTGCGTACGCCGTCTACGTCGAGATCAGACATGTCATATGCTAGAATTAGCGCACATAACTCCCACAATCACGTACACACACTCGATTCTGTTATAGCGCCCAACGTCATCGCAGTGTATGCAAACCACGAAAACAGCAAACAGAAACGAGGGAAAAGAGTGCACGCCGGCGGCCGCAACAACGCGCGCCGTCGAAAGTCTAGAGCTTTTTCACTTTACCGGCGAGGCGTGTCCAACTTGAATGACTATCGCGTACGTTCTGGAAGCCACCATACTATATCTGCACCTCAAACTACCGTCTTTAAGCCAACAAACACCATTATATGTAGTGCGTGTGAGCGTTCTGTACACAGGCTTTCTTTTTTTTCACGTTCCCATGCGCGGAAGCACGCAGCACACTCAAGGGTCGATGGAAATGTTATGAAGTAGACTAAAGTGCATCTCAAAACGACATCTTGCACCTTCAGTAGTGCAGACACAACGTGCGATCAGCAAGAAATGACCCTCGATAATTGTTTGCATCGCTCACTTTATGGGAGCTTGTACAGCAACGCGCATAACGGTGGCAACTCGTTAACTGACAGCTTTAGTTGGGCATCCGCAACAGCCCCGCGGACACAGGCTGCTGTTGGAAATGGCTGTCAGATAACTTCCGCAGAGCTGCTGCAGACGCCCAGCTAAAGCTGTATAATTAGTGCCTACGAAAGCAGTACACTCACCGTTAACTGGCGCCCGTTGTCCGTATCCGCAGCTCCATGAATATTCCGCCCTCCAAGCGTCACTTCGTGCACGGAGCCGGCGTCAACACCACCGAAGACGCGCATGAACATGAAACTGATGAAACCGATGAAACTTCAAGACACGCAACCCGCGCTATCAAGGCAACCACGCAACGCATTCCAATAGTCGAGGAGACTGAGACTGAGTGAGACGACTGAGAGAGAAGCCAGAAGCGGCGCGCCACCCCGGCGCCAACCCTGTCTCCGTCGGCGAGCAACGCGCCACAACGGCGCCAAAGGGCAAGCGCGCGATATGTATGGCGTATACGGCGGCTCTTTCATGACGGAAGCCAACCGAAACGCGCTTCAGGAGGGTCCAGTGACTCCTTCCCAAATGCGAACTCTTTTTCTCTGCCTGTACCTTCCAAAAGGGGTCAGATGGACGCCCGAAGAGAGTCATGGTTCCATGACCCTCTTTTGACTCTCTTTTTTCTTAGAGTGCACGCGCCGGCGTTTGTCCTATCCTTCTTGTGACTAGTGCCTTTCAACTACAGCGGCAACAAACCATCCGAAATCCTAAATGTTATAACAAGATTAAGGAGTGCCGGAAAAGATGCTTGATCCTACCTTACGAGAATTACGTCTTTTCTTCATCTCTTATTACTTCGATGGAGCAACTAAGTCTTCTTGCCTTCAGTGCAACACGAAGTAAAAACGAAGTCCTGAAGTCTTAGTTCCAAATTTACTGGCGCGGAAGTATGCACAGCGCAGGCAGGGAGGGATTGTGGGCAGATTACTTAGGAACACGGCCCTGGCACGCCATCTAATCCGTCCGAAATTTATGACTGCACATTAACTAAAGCCTTTTCGGTTTCGGTGGCTTCCAAAGGGAAGCCTGTATCCGAAAGTAAACCTGCGGAAAAACAAAGCGGGTTATAACATTCGCAGTGTGCGGAATCGAGAACGACCTGCGTTCTTTTTCAGATAATTTAAATAACGGATATATTCGACCGCAGAAGAAACTGCTAAATAGTGATCACGTATATATAACGTTTCAGCGGGACATCCCTCTAGGCGGCTGCGATGCCAGCCCTTGATAACATCTTTACACGCTACTAACATCGCATACAGCAAGAAGAAAGCAAGTTTGTTTTCAATTTAATGAAGCATGAATAAATATACTCGGGACGGTATACGTTCAGTGTTTTTTTTAATGACAAATGCAAGCAACCCTGCAATTCTGTCATTTGTTTTCCGTGCGCTCGGACACGATATAACGCCGGCTTTTCCTTTTCTTTTTATGATATTTAACCCTCCTCAGACGTTATCACATCTGCCTGCAACTTTTACTGCCACTAGAGTAAGAACACGCACGCACTACAATACAAAGAAGGGCTATTTACTCAAATTGGCAGAGAAAAGGAAAACGTCGAAACAATGTGCAGTCAAGATAGCCTTTCTTATCGGATTCCTGCACACATCCTGAGGGTTGCTAGACAGCACTAAAGATCACCGAACTGCAAATTGGGCTACTTGGTGGGGATCCATTGTGGTGGTAACGCGACAAACGTAGACAAAAGAGTAGAGAACGACACAGGACAATGCTCGTCAGAATCCAGTCAAGAAATTTTCAAGAAAGCGAAGAAAAAGACAGTTCTGTAGGAGTGGGTTATGTGTGGGAGAAACGGGCTCATCTTCTATTCAAAGGAAATCGCGATATACCTTGGACAAAGCCACGTTAATGTTTCTTTGCATCATCGTTCAAAGCAAAATCGAGACAGCAGGCGGCTTTGTGAGCTGTATAAACAACGGTGGTTGTTCCGACATGCAAAACTGCCAGTTGGCTGCCGTATATAATCTCGCCTGCCCCACTCATCATTTCCGCATCATTCGTGTATAGCTTACTGCACTGTCCGTTTGCTTCTGTGATTCTCCAGCTCCCCAACAAAGGTTATTATTCGTCAAACCAGGATCTAGCGAAAACTGTTCGCGTGAGACTTACATCCGCGAACTCCAGTGGCACGCCTATGGCTGTGTTCGTGTCAGTTTTATGAACGTTAGCATCAGTGCGAGGAATACAAAGCAAGCGACAACAAAGTACAGAATATAATTTGAGGACGCTCTATCGGCGACACGCGAATGCTCATCAAAACGCAACTTATCTGCTGCAGAGGTATCTAATTCACCGTAATATTTATTTTCTATGTAAAAGAGAGAGAGCGATGTTTATTTACAGAAAGTCTGAGAGGTCAGCCTGAGCAATAGTAGGCTCTGGTCTGCTACCCTACACCGGGTGAGGGGAAGAGAAAGAGTAATGAATGATGATGGTAAATTAGGAAGGTGATTACATATATACCAGGGGTTTCAAACTCACCTCAGCTACCGGGCCTCAGTAACGGAAATTTACTCCGCAAGGGCCAGGAGAGTGACGAAGGTAGCTGCATGGAGCGGGGAGGGAGAAGAGGTTGTACAAAAATTTGGTTAACGTTGTCGTTTGAAAGAAAATCTTCCCATATCTCATATATACGTCAATTCTGAAGGAGGTTTGGTGCCAGTGTTCTAACAACATATCGATGCATATCTAAAAAATAGTTTATAACCTGGTCGCCGCTTCTAAAGTATAAGGTTTCATTTCACCCTTATATATCAACGCACGGTGACCGCATGGGGCGCCTAACGAAAAAAAAAAATGCTTTAGTCCAGTCATGCCTGTGTAGTTCATGAACATACTTAGTATTAAGAAAATTTTAAAAATGGGATGAAGACTCTCATGTGCGGGCGGCAGGCCACGTGTTTGAGATCCCTGATATAGAGTCCGGTCAAATTGGGGCCACGCTAAATTTGTACATCCAGTCCATGGTGGCTTGAAGGAACGCTATGACCGCTCTGGCGACCACAGTTGCACTGTTGGCGACAGGCCAAGACAAACAAACGTCATCTATTTCAAATTACATTATGTCGGCTATAAAAGAATAAAATTTTGGGTGAGTTGGTGACGCATTTTTCATAAATTGAAGCGCAATAGACGGGACAAAAGAAAACAAGACAGACAAGACAAGTGCTTGTGCCGTCTGTCATGCTTTTTGTGTCCCCTCTATAGCACTTGAATTTACCAATTATCCAGACTGCTGTCACATCCAGATAATTATCCAATATATATTAGAGTTTTATATTCGAGTACCGAAACGTAGAGGTACAGGCTTCGTCCACTCTTAGGATGAATACAGCACAGCGTGGCAGCGCTCCGCGGAGCGCCAGTGCATCCGGCACGGCTGCGCATCCAAGCGAAGCGGCGCATGCGCACAAGTGCACAGCTCGGCAGCGCGCTCCGCGGAACGCTGCCGAGGTGTGCCGTGTTCACCTTAAGAGTGGACGAGCCCGTACATAAACTACCAAGTTTATACCGAAGAACGCGAATGTCTGAAAAAATGTTTATCTACATTAGCCAACTCTTGGACGCCCTAATCTACACTCGCGAATAAGGAGCACGTGTGTATGCATACAGCCAAACGAAAACCGCGCAAAGAAAACGAAGAAAAAAAGAAACACGGCGACAGTGACAGGACACCTAAACGAGAGTTCTGCAAATGTTGCGACACAATAGGAGGCCGGTAAAGAGCACAGACGCGAGTGACATATGAGCACCGGTTGTCCGTCTGGCGAGGAGCTCTCTTTATCCTACATGAAAAAGACGCGGAGGGGATTCCCGTCTCGGCAGAGCAGCGAGGGAGAGCTGACTTGCTGCAGCCGTTGCGACATATCGAGAAGGTAGCGACTGAAGTAAATAGGCTAACGGCAGAGACATCAAGTACATCGGTGCACCAACTGAAGGATACCGCGTGTCAGGGTAACGTTTCAAATGAGTGCAGTAACAGATGGGGTTTGTTAAAGGAGGAGACCATGGAGGGCATTGACGGCTGCAGTTGTTTCGTACAGAGGCGCATTCCCACGGACGCAGCCGATTGGCCTCGCGTCTTTGGGTCATGCGAGTTGGCTTTGTTACGTCCTTTGCCGATCACCTTATCGCCGAAGTAATCATGCGGACGACAACCCTGTGGCAGTAACCGAAAATGTCTTTGGTGCCAATGTGCACTTGAAGTGCAAGAGGAATCGCTTGACTATCTTGTTAAGCATCATAATGTGTGGCATAGCGTCATAGCTTTGTTTGTCAGTTAGTGCACCAATTAGTACAGCCAGCCTAACGTGCAACGCAATAGTTGAAGCAGTCATTAACCATTTTTTGCCCTATTTTCACCATCTTATAACATGATATTTAGACAATAAGTGTGCAAATCAAACTTCGCATTGATAAAAATTTTTAGATCTGCCAACAGTGTTAAATACCATACGGGCAGGAACGAAGGCTTGTTAGGCTTCGAGAAACTCATAATCAAATGCAAGATCATCTGCACCAGTACAGAGAACAGCTGTGGTTTTTAAGTTATTTCATAAAGGGCGCACACGTTCAGTATTTTTCAGGCGTTGGTCCAATGTTTAAAGAACGCCTTCACCGTATTCTATTCCAGAAAAATATGACGCCCTTGGTCGACCTTCAGAGACGATTTTTCAGGCTCTGGCTGCGACTGAAGGGCACACTAAAATGTACCAAAACTCGGCATTCGAGTGATGATTTAGAATTTTTCTTTCCCGCGATCTGCCGTAAAATGGGCGTTATCGGACCGAACAGCCGGCACTTTTTTGAGCACGACTCAGCAATGCCACGTGAGGCAGCACACGAGCGATAAACGCAAGCACTAGCACACGTGAAGCAACGTTTGAAAACTGCCGTAGGGCGGCCACGTATGCACTCAACAGCATCGCCATGAGCTCCACTAGTGCTCATTTCAAGGTCGCGAAAGTTCTTACCCATTGTTTCTTTTTTTTTTTTTTAACAGCGAAGAGGTGCTTTTCTCTCCCCTATCTCACTGCTGCTCCACATACGCAATGTCAAAAAGGCTTAAAAACAACGAACAAGCAGCCAAGGCGAACAAGAAGCGGAGTGCGTTTGTGCCACGCCGTTGCAGAGAGCTGTGTCCTTGGCCCTATCAGTGTCCTCGAACAACATATAGTTTCAATGGACGGTTAACGAAAAAAAAAAAAAGACTAACAAAAATACAAAGGCAAGGTAGGGCCACATGCAAAGAGCACAATGAATAAAAGTTTACACAGCCTCATTTTTTTTCTGTGTTTCTTATGTATACATTTCATTCTTCCCTTCTTTAGTTCTCGCTGTCCTTTTCTTTTAGGTTCGTTACTTTTGCACTTTTAGTATACTGATGGCTGAAGTTTTGAGTCTGGGGAAACCAACAGTCATAGAATGGATATATATATATATATATATATATATATATATATATATATATATATATATATATATATATATGTGTGTGTGTGTGTGTGTGTGTGTGTGTATATCGATAGATAGATAGATAGATAGATAGATAGATAGATAGATAGATACTTGTCCGCCGAAATTAGAACAAGGAAGGCTTCTTTCGAAGCCTTCCTTGTTCCAATTTCGGCGGACAAGTCTCAACCCGCAAAAAGGTGGTATTGTTCTTGGACAATGTGAGCATCCTTTTTTTTTTTCTTTTGCTTCCTTTTTAAGTTTCAAGAAAGGTGCTCACAAAATAAATGCGAATATTTAAAAGCTTCATTCGACGACGGGATTTTCAATGTGCTGAGCAAATTTGCATAACGGGACGCTACGTGCCACGTTGCCGTAGCCGTGCAACTTGACTGCGCATGCGCAGTATATTGCCGTGGGTGCAATGGCAAGACGGCACTGCGTGCACTGGAAACCTCGCGCTCATCTTTTCGCGTTTCATTCCTGCCTGATGCAAAGAAAGACAATAATATAACTGTCGGGGTTTCCCGTCTCAAAACCCCGATATGATTATGAGGAACGCAGTAGCGGAGGGCTCCGGCAATTTCGCCCACCTGGGGTTCCTTAACATGGAACTAAACCTAACTACACGGGCCTTCAGCATTTCATCAACATCGAAATCCGGCAGCCGCGACCGGGATTCGATCCCGTGACCTTCAGGCCAGCAGTGGAGCATAGGGCACTGCACGGGCCCGGCCTGGCCCGCGGGCCGGTCCGGGCCGTCTGAAACGTTTCCCGGCGGGCCCGGGCTGGGTTCGGGCTTGAAAGTGCGGGCCCGGGCCGGGCCCGGGCTTCAAGCCGCGGGCCCGGGCTGGACTCGGGCCGGGCCGGGCCGGGCAGGGCCGGACTCGGACCAACTCATAAGGCCTAGGTCAGGTCTTCGAGCGCACGCGAACGTTGTGCATTGCATGGTCTAAGGCATTCTGTGCCAAGCTGAAGTGACACGTGCAAAGAGCTGGCTCTTAGTAGAGCTTAGAAGGGTGAAACCTTTCAGCTGGAATAGCATCAAGTATGGTGTCGTAGCAGCTTGGTTATATAATTATATTGTACATGGCGATTACGTTTCCGTGACGACGTTAGAATATGAACGATTTATAGTTCATCTGTTTTTGGTGGCTGTTCACCATATATAACGTTAACGTTTTTTTATCTTGCTGCATCAAATTATTAATCAGGAGGGTCTTTTAAAAAAATGTGTAATTAATGATTCCAACGCGAGTGTACAAAAGAGCATTAAAGAAAATGTCCCGGGTTTGCTTTTATCCGCTTTTTCATGTTAGTTCTATACTTCTTTTAAAAATTTTGTGGCTGTGTTTTATTTTCACTATACTGTTATTGTAATGAC
Source organism: Rhipicephalus sanguineus (assembly GCF_013339695.2). Taxonomy (NCBI): domain Eukaryota; kingdom Metazoa; phylum Arthropoda; class Arachnida; order Ixodida; family Ixodidae; genus Rhipicephalus; species Rhipicephalus sanguineus. The sequence continues at coordinate 155,095,559 of NC_051181.1, read as the reverse complement.
TTGCCATGTGCAATATAGGCAACATTTTATTTATATTCCTTGGTATTACGCACCAAAACCACGATATGATCACGAGGCACGCCGTAATGGGGACCGGATTAATTTCGACCACCTGGAGTTCTTTAACGTGCCCCTAAAGATAAGTACACGGGTGTTCTTGCATTTTGCCCCCATCAAAATGCGGCCGCCGTGGCCGCGGGAATCGCACCCGTGTCCTAGGACTTAACAGCGAAGCAGCTTAACCGCTGAGCTACCACCGCGGGCAAAGCAACATTTCGATGCATGTACACACCGGATTTTCCGTCCGAGCGCCCGCTACAAAGCGCAAGGCATCATTAATAATAATCATCAACTAATATCCTCTAGAAGAACTTGTTTTTGGGCGAGCTGGCGCTCTTCTGTCTCTTTCCTCCGGCCCTTTTTCATCTTTCTAGCTTCGCGCCAGTTACAACATGTTCAGCAAAATATCCTCTAGCAGGCCCGGGCTGGCCCTGGTCATGAACACGCGCGCCCTGGATGAAAAAATCACAGCATATCCACGGAGTGAATGATGATGAGTGGGCGAAGCTGCGGAGGTTCATCTGTAAACCGTGAATCTTCCGTGAATTCTGCCCAGTACATCATCACCGACGTGAGATCGGGCGCGTTTATACTAAAGGTTCGATGAGTTATGACGACTTGCAGCTCACTTTAATTTTACATGTACGCTGTGAATTTTCATTGTTTAGAAAACCATTGCTTTAGAAAACATCTGGCGTCTTTCGTTAAGCAGCTGGCGTCTTTTCGTTTTGCTTTAGAAACATCTGGCGTTCTTTCGTTTTGCTTTTACAAAACATCTGGCGTCTTTCGTTGGTTTATTTCATCAATCAACGGCGTTCTGAACAAAATTTTTATTGTTAAATCACGCACAGGAGAAATCTCACCAAGCACTACCTTGGAGGTAAAGAATGGCTGCTAATGGGAATGAGAGACAAAAGAAGTCGGCTTTTAGCTAACGCTGCGAATTTTTTATTGTTCAACAACGCACAGGAAAAATCTCCCACCGGCACCACCTTGGAGGTCAAAGAGTAAGACTGGTTACGCACTACGACTACTACGACTACGACTACGACTACGAGGGACGAACGGGTGCCGCCTTAAGGAGCTTCGCCCCTAATTAGCAATGCACGCCCGGGCTCAGGCTGGGTTCGGTCATGTACGCCCGGGCCCGGGGCCGGCCCCAGGCTTGGAACCACGGGCCCGGGCTGGGCTCGGACTTCGTAAAGCAGGCCGAGGCCGGGCCCGGGCCGAAAAATGAGGCCCGTGCAGTGCTCTAGTCGAGTACCATAACCAATAAACCACCGCGGCGGGTCAACAAACAAGCAATGACTTTGCAGCAGTGTGATTTCAATGGTAATTTTCATGGCCGCAACAACAGTTGCTGTCTATGTATCAAAGACAACTAGGCAGTCACAGCTGTTGATGTCGTATCCCCACATCTGGGCCGACACGGCAGGGTTATATCGCTGATCTCGCAACTTCAGTCGAAGGCATCGTAAAGGTGTTTTACGACATGAGTTCACGAGACTGCGTATAAAACCAACGTCAGCGGTTCGATTGAGGTTACAATACTGCAGTCCTTTCCTATCGGATTCGGCGAAGTACAGCCCACGCCTTCTTTACTTTGGTTACGCTCCCAAGGCACTCGTAAAGAGAGACAACCTGAAACGCTTGAACGAGGTTGCTATCGCGGCCGATACTCTGGCAGAAACTCTGTACTAGAAATTCCTGCGGGTACAAGAATGACGATTTCTTTCAGTTTTCACGCTTCATCACCGCTAACTAATGTCGCAGACACGTCCAGCTTTTAATCAACTTTCCTGCTTTGAAACACATGCTTATGTTTGGCTGTTGGCAGCAGAACACGGTTTACCGAGGACATGGTGTACTTAGCAACTGATAGATGTCTGTGCAGGTTAAAGAACGCCTGATGGTCGAAATTTCCGGAGCGCTCCACTACGGCGTCTTACCTTGGTTTTGGCACGTGAAACCTCATATATCATTATTATTGTATAATGCTGATCCCATTTGCTTGTAAGAAGGAGGCCAGATTGGTACAAAGTAAGAAGTCAGACATATTTGTTGTCATACAACTAATTCTTTTTTAACACGAAAGTGTTTTATGCCGGGGTCCACCAAGATTTCAATGACGTATTTCCGTCACGGAAATGACGTGAAAAAAAGGTACACGATCAGATGGCAAAGAAAAAAAGGTTTCGTCACCGGGCATCGAACCCATGACCACTCGGTCCGCAACAATAGATGCCGGGCATGCTATCCACTGCGCCACGGTCACAGACTCTAGAGGCTTTACAAACGCGCCTTTTATATCTACCACTCTCCCGGTCGGCGGGGTGGTCTTGCCCTCTGGGAGCGGTAAGTTAAAGTAATTCGTCATTACTATGACCTCCGCGATTAGCACCTGCAACGCGTTATACGTCCGTACCATTCGGCGCATTTTCAATAAAAGTTCAATTTTGTCAATGCCTTAACGCACCGCGAGGTGGCGACATTGGCCCAAGCGTCGTAAAAGCATCGGCCTCGCTCATAGCATCACGATAATCCAAACCAAAAATAGCTCTGCGACGCGCGCCTGCCTCACCTGGCTTTAACACCGCGTTCCCCGCTCACCCCGAAAAGAATCGCGACCGGGCTACCGGGGTGGCACGACGCGCTTTGCGCTTCCCTCTAGCTCGGCCGTGGTGTTCAATCACATTTTAACATGACGCGGGATGGCGACCAAGTTCTGCGGCTAATATGCGATGCTCTTCTGGCTATCACACCTCGTTCTTTGATTACACTTTCACCGTTGACTACTACAGCTACCAAAAGGGTTTGTTTAATCATTTAGCATGGACGTTAGGCGTCGGGATGGAGATGTACCACCAATCATCAAAGTGGGTGCATCACGTTAAATGGTGCCATTAGCTGCCAGACATCAATATACATTGCGCAAACTCTCTTATATCAATGTACAGTAAACATTCAGTTACTTCTGTAAGGGCACGCTTTACTTTGGTATTATTCCGATTCCTATGATGGAGGGATCGACCATGTTTTTCCAATTGGTTTAGTGTCCCTCGATTCACCGCTTTATTTTTCATTCTTTCTGCAAGTCTGCCGATTTTCGATTATGTTCTAGAAACTATATTTTATTGAATTGTTTTTTTTTTTCGAAGTAAATGAACATTCGCGTTCTACTTACTAAAGTTTTTTCCTGTTCAGCACTTTTGCACGTTCCATTTCACGGAACAGAACACCGCAATCAATCATTGTCGTTTGTTATGGCGCTTATTACTAATACAATCATTTCTCAGCTCGCGCCACTGGATCATCAGGGTTCTTAAACATATAAATCATGTCAGTATTATGGACTGGCATGGAACTCGTTTGTACAGAGCATGACTATGCATAAACGTGAAGCCGATAAAGCTTATGAGGCGTCCAAGAACGGGAGAACGTGGAAAGATGTTGGAAAAGCCTGCATCAGACAAGACGGTGATGTAAGGTGAACATTCCAGATGTTTCTAAAAGTGTTTTTATTGCGATAGCAATTATATGGACAGTCTCGGCTGGATTTTGCCGTCGCCGTCGCCGCCGTCATGCACCGTATATGTATAAGTATGTATATATATATAAAGGCCCCCAAGAAAAATAACTCATAAAAATGCTTCCGAAGCGCGGAATCGAACGAGGGACCTCTTGCTCGGCAGCGAGCGGCGCTATCCACTACGCCACGAAACGCAGATCCTCCGCGTAGCTAACGGCGAGCGTTATATACACACCATTTAGCGCTGGACGGACTCAGAGACAGAAGGCGATAATAAGCGTTTCTTCATTACCAGCGAGGTGGCGCTAGGATCCCGACGGGCGCATTTAAAAGTCGTCGGCGAGCTCGCTCGCTTCTTCTTATATTTGCGCATGGGAGAAGCTTGCCCTTCCACTGTCTGCTCGCGCGGTTTTCTCGTGGCGCGGGGTAGAGGAATGCTTCACGCTTTCACCGTGATGTCCGCGCTCATGTTACGGCGCGTACGAATGTCACTCGAGCTCAGGGACGCCGCTAAACGAACAAACAGAAGATGAGCGCGAACTATCAAGTGTCACAGCTCGACACTTGAAGCACGCTAGTGTCCTTCGTTGCTTCGGCCGCCTTTGCAACAGAAGCGCCGTTCAAACTGAGAGTATCCATTGGCGAGCCTCACTTCGTATAGCATTAGTTCCTTGCTATCGCATTCATTGCTTCGCCCTTGCGGCGAAACTGTGACTTTTTTGTTGTTTCTTGTTCGTGAAGTTGTCTGTGGTATTGTTAAACGTAGCGTGGGGGGGGGGGGAGTTCTGATTTATTTTTTGTTAAAGTATGTTACTTTCTTTGCAGGCTCACTGACGAGCTTCGATGTCGCAAGAGAACTTGCGGGCACAGGAGACGCCCCTAAGCAGAACGTTTCGTAATGCGGCATTGATGCATTAACGTGGAATAAAAAAAAAAGAAAGACAAAAACTGATTAAACAATAAGAAACCACGAGAAGCGGTACAAAGGAACTAAGGATGCTTCTATATACATCGGAGCCTTTCGCAACGGCGATGTACGTAAGCATTGTATGGACCAGCGTCAGCGCATAAGGTCAGCGACAACCTCCGGGCGGCGTGTTCGTCGATGGCGACTTCGGCCACCCTCCGATGAAACCTAATTTGGTGAAGCGCTAATGCATCGCTCTTTTCAGGGCATTTGCCGGGGTCGTAGCGTCAGGTCCAAACGTACACCGCTGCGGAGTGGATGCTCGAACAAAGGCAGGCGTTGGCAGGCGAGCGTGTCGAGCAAAGAGCTCGCGTTTGGGCTGCGCGCCAAACTAAACTGCCCTGTTATTGTTATGCAACTTAGGTCGGGACAGCTGCGGAGTTTGGTAGGAACTTCTCCCCGCACAATCACCCGTTTCATCACAAAGGAAACTGGTGTTCATTAAAATATTCCTGTCTGAAAAAAGCGCGAAAAAACCACAACACACAGGCACGAAGGCGACAAGAATACGCGCGTCGTCCTGTCTCCTTTGTGCCTGTGTGTTGTGGTTTTTTCGCGCTTTTTTCAAATATGAATTTGCACCAGCTCACCCAACTGTCCCTGCGAGCTCATTAAAATATGTTTTGAAACTGGTGGCATGGTGAAGACGTCCTAGCAGAACGTAGAAACTGGCTTGAAAAAAAGTAGATAACGCTTCATCTCCATAAAGGCACGGGCGATTTCAAGGTGTCTCTTCAAGAGGATAGAGTCAATATTCTTGTGAATTTTATACTAACTGTATCTTCACTGCGAAAGAATGATGTTTTAATAGCTGTTATCATACTTAGAATCCACTTCAAGTACCGTTAGAGCGTGCTCCGTCATTTCACAATTCTACGCTATATACATGTGGTTCGCAATACTTCCAGAAGAGCCTTAGCTGAAGCCACTTGCCTGTCATACCTGCCTCCGAGATGCAGAATTACCGAAAGATTTACACGCATGATGACAAATTACACTTCGTTCTTGCAATATTTATGTGACATTGTAAGAAGCCTCTTGTGTTTATACACTTGAAGGACACAAGAAAAACAGCCTGAAAAAGGCCCCATTAGTGTGAACTGAAATATCGGAGGCAACATATGCTATATTCTTTTAGTGTATCAGACGGCAGCACAATACGACCCCGCTGCTAAGAGGATATACACTTGCATAAAAACTGCGCTAACTAAATGAAACGTAACTCGTGGGTGTATCTCAAATGAAGGAAGTAGTTGAATACCATGAGCAATACTCCATTCAGACGTCCGCGTGGCACAGAGATACTTGTGAGCCTACTTTATAGAAGCAGTCTTTAAGATGCGATGAGTGATTTAGTTATATGATATATAAAATGTTGCCATCAGTGCCACTGCGCTGTCAGTTCAAATTAAAACCTGCTACCGAACCTCCTGTACGTATACCCCGGGAATTCGTCCCAATAGGGTTGGACATTAAAAAATACTAAACGTGGAAAAAAAAAGTGCTATTCACGGAGGCGTCTACGTTTTTGAAGAAAATTGCTTTTAGGTTTTTTCAATCGACGGCGGAGAAATAGGCGTAATCTTAGCTAATTTTCCTGCTTTGCGTTTTTTTACATTTTGCTGAGGATTTCTTTGCCTGCCGTTATTGATTTGAGCCGTCCTGGAGCCGTTGCATCGAAAATGACACTGTTGGATAATCACATATCTATCCAGATATATGTGAGAATACGAAGGAAAAAAATGGGCATTTTTTGTGAGAACCCTAAACTCATGCTGCATGACTTCGTGCATGTTATTTTTTCTTCCTCTGCCTATCCATGAAGTAATGGACGACCGAATGTACGAGGCAGCTGCTGTATACCTTTGACGCTGTTGCATGATCTAAGCGTCTTTCTCCCCTTCAAAAACAATCACGTCCAGTGTTTTCTCACATGTGAGCTGCCTCTGAAGCCATTTCTTCTTCGCGAGTGGATTCTTTCTTTCTTCTTTTTTTACTTGGCCACTTTTGCCCTGTAGGTGTTTCGAGAGGTTAAGCTTTTAAGGGTGAAATCGGTCAAGCAACTACCGCAGGGTAGCGTAGATCATTTTCTATTACGGAAAAAGGAATATCGTGGCATAGCAGTTGATATGGGTTTTCTATACAGAAAAGCTTGGGTGGGGGCTAGTTGGAACATACTACAGAAAAAATTTAGCACTGAAAAGTTGAGGACAAGAAAAAACATGGACAACACAGACGAATCGCGTCCAACAACTGAATTTACTGAAACAGGAAGATCAATAAAGGAGAGGAGGGAGAGACGTAACATACGAAGGAAAGGGCACTGTAGGCAAACCACGCATGAGCCAAGCTTCGGTGCTATCTATGCAATAAAATACAAGTGCCTTCTTTGATACAGATACGAAGCAGAAAAAAATGTAAAATTTGAATTAGATTAATGCACGCCTTTTACTGCATAGATAGCACTGATGCTTGGCTCATGCGTGGTTTGCTGCATAGATAGATACTGGTCATTATGAAGCATAATAACAGCAAAGGTGTCACTCATCAAGTGTATACTTCCGTTGTTGCGTAATATTAAAAGTCTTTCGGACAATATAAAATTGATGCCTTTCAAGGCGACCATAGACACGAAGTCTCCTTCCTTACAATAGACATAGAATACAACGATGCGACTAAAATTAAACTCCTTCAGAGCGTTGAAAAGGCCATGAAAGATCAATGAACACAGTTGCAGCCGAAGCACGAGAGTTAACCCTGTCGGACTTCGTAATAACCTTTTCTAGCGCAGACTGACACACGGACAAAGAGAGGGAACAACACCAGCGCTACTATCAACTGAAGGCTTTATTCAGCAAAGGAAAATATATATGACAGGGTCGGTATATATATGTTTTCCTTTGCTGAATAAAGCCTTCAGTTGATAGTAGCACTGATGTCGTTCCTTCTCTTTGTACGTGTGTCAGTCTGCGCTAGAAAAAGTTATTAGGATGTATTTGTACCAACCAGCTCGCCTTTCAGCATTACTCCTGTGGGATTTGTATGTCGTGCTATAAGGGAGACAAGCGAGTGGGAGGATTCGAGCGCCACTTCCCTTGAATTACTGGGCAACGTCCCTGCAATATGAGTGCTCTGTTTGCAAACAACGCACAATGTCCGCGTTCGCCGCTTGACGTAGCGCGAGAACGTACGCATAATTATGTTTTCGCACTCGGACTCGGTAAATTCGCATAGACTGGCTGTTTTAATTACGAAAAACGTGGTGTCCTGTCCTGCCAAAAGCTGTGCATTGTGTGACACATCGTTTCTAATTAAAACTTCATTAATTCAGAGCTTCTGACGGCAGACCTGCGCCGAGTATAACCAACGCGTCGCAGAAGTCGCTGGAGAACGCAGAAAGCTCCTGGAAAACCTGCGTATATATTGCATGGGGCAAAGGAGGTAAAAGTTGTGACGGACGAAAACAACATTTATGCGTTTTGTAAATAAATTGTTCAGAAAAGGGCGCTTTCGGGGTGTGTCAGTGTGCTGCTGTCTCGTTAAATTGAGTTAAAAATTCAAGAAATTTTTCAATTCGGCAGATTTTTCTTTGTTTACTTGTTTGTGAATCGCGTGCTGTGCCTTACTAAGGGAAGAAGTGCAGTGCGACGGAGTCCTTCAGTGAGTTGGTGAATGCGGAAATAAAAAAGGAAGGTAACCGCATAGAACCGCGAAATGAAAGTTATAAAGTCGGCCTACTAAACTCTTAATGGCAAAAAATATATAGCCAATCTAAACTCTTCTTAATTACCAGAATTTCTACGACGCATCTACTGCAAGCCCTTAGTAACATTTTTTTTTTAACAAAGACAATCGTGAGAAACTTGTCGATTCCTCACGGAGTGCAGTTCTCGTGTGTGTGGCATTATCTCTCATCTAAGCAGTATCCAGAGCCGCACGCAAACTTCATTTCGTATTTATACCTTGAAATGACAAAACATTTCAAGAGAAGGCAAGGACTGAATCCCGTCAGCTACTTGCGTAACAACCACAGGGTGCGCAAAGCGGCTTTCCCAAAATGCGTATTTCACGACACAAACACATCGATGTGGAGAATCTCGTCGCGTAATTTGAAATTCTGCAAGCGTCGTGGCGCCACGAATGCCCTCATTGCGCAATATGCAACGGCTAGAATCCTCAAGCCGACGAGTCCGTTACGAAATAAACGCGCTTATCTGAATTCGTGTAATACGTATGCGGCAGGCTGCCTGGTTGACTTGCCTTTCGGTGACAACAAATCAACATGTTACGCTTGTAAAAGAAAACGCACTTTTGACTTCTGTAATTATGTTGCTGTGCTCCATGACATTTAGGAATGTTGTGCACATGGTTCAGTGCCTCGCTTCTCTTCCATTACTTAACACCTTGATTTGTTTCAACCTGTTTTCGCTATGCATGATTTCTATTGCACTCGTTTTTTCTTACCCTTTATTCCTTTAATGCGGGGAAAGAATCCGGTACCTGTGGGTGGGGTTGTCCTCGTGCAGATCTTGGACCTGGGGAAAAAAAAGGCATCGTACATTCATTTTGTTCTTTTTTTACCCTGTGTTTAGGTTTTTTTTTTCTTTTTTGTATCTATATACTTTTGTCTTTTTTGAAACTCATCTCAGCTGATATACAGAATAATTCCATGCAGAGTCTTCTCTGAGATGGTTGCTTGGTTGTCGACGTCTTTCACACGATGACGATGCAGTAATCATAGTTATTTTGGTCTTACGTACCAAAACCACAATATTATTATGAGGGACGCCGTAGCGGAGTCCTCCTGAAATTTCGACCACCTAAGGTTCTTTAACGCGCACCTAGATCTCAAGTACACGGGCCTCTAGCATCTTGCCTTCATCGAAATGCGACCGCCGCGGCCGGGATTCGATCCCGCGACTTTCCAGTCAGCAGTCAAGCACCGTAACCACTCGACTACCGCAGCGGGTCGAGCACGATGCAAATGAAACGTGTTGTGTATTCATTAAGCCTGAAACATCCATGAACTGTGAATTTTAGAACCAATAAGCATGCGCTCTCGCACTAAGGCACGCTTTAACGACGATCTGGCAACCGGGAGAGTTCTGCACCCCATTCTGGCCTACTCTTACAGCGCTCGGTAAATAACGAGCTTCTATTGCTTCTGCTGCGTTTAGCAGCGTTAACTAGTAAACACAGCCAACCGAGACACGTAGCTACACGAGAGGTACGCTTCTGGTATGAAAGATAGGCAGGGCACTCCGGCAAGGCGTAATTAAAGCATATCGTGGCGTACACTTTTTTTTTCCTGCGGGCTTATCTTATTTTTTGCCTCGTAACGCGCAATTAACTGCGGTCATTCGTGCCTTAATTGGGCATAGCCTCGGTGCTAACACAACACGACCAAAAAAATTTAGAGAGAGAAGCAACGCGGATTACAGATTCACCGTCTTCTTGGATTCGCGGTAGGGACACTGAAAGATAAATAACGGTAGGGTATGGCAGAAGCGCCGTTCTCCTCCCCCCCCCCCCCCCTCCGTACTCTCACTACATCTCTCAGCTATTTATGTGGTGGTTAGGCAGTGAGTGCTACGTGCGCTCCCACCGTCCCTAACGAGTAATTAACTTTCGTGGCGTAATGAGCAAACTTGACTCCAAGTTGCTGTCTATGTTCTCTTGTAAAAAGACGCGTGCCTTGATTCATTATATGACTAATATTGGTCTGCATAAAAAAATTGCTTCATTAAATAACGCTACTTAATTTCTATGTATTCACTCATGCACCTAGCGTCAGTTGCTTAACTCTTTCTTTGCTATATTTTTCTTATTATACACGCCATCTTTCGCTTTACTCGGCGTTCGCTTGGCAGCTGTACACTTGCCTATTTAACGGGTCTGCATTCGCTCTTTCTATTTTTCTATTTTTGTTCTAATCTGGCGCTTTCTTTCTCGTTGATCTTGTCTTGCGGTCAGCATGGGTTTCTTAATCGAAGCGGTTTTTCAAGCTAAAGTGACACAGACTGGCACACCTCCTAACTGCAAAATCAAATTTATTGACCCGGCAAGGCGTTAGGGGAAACGTGCAGAACAACACAGCAGAGAAACCAGGAGTAAGAAAAGCGACATTTCTTCAAAAGGGTGGTACCGATGCACCTTGTACAAATAAAAAGCAATCTTTTTTTTTCTATCTCTGTTTACGCTTGCTCCTGGCAGAAAACTTCGATGATTAGCGCACAATATAAACAATCGAAAGTTTGTTCTGTTTGTCTTGGAGGATGTGTTTTTGATGCGTCAGGAAAATTATCAGCTTTGGCTGACATTGCAGAGAGGAATCAAGAGGAGAAGGCAGTGTCATCGACGAGCAGAGTAAAAAAAATTGAGGGACCAAAGTAAACAAGCTGATGATCCAATGTTTCCTGAAGTAAGCGAAAACAAGGGCACCCAGAAACGGCAACGAGGCGTACAGTGAGCGTGTAGCAGAGAACGGTCGCCTCTGTTTCCTGTTCACTTGTTACACGTGAAGGATACACGCCGACAAGGAAGATAAGAAAGAAAACAAGGCCTAAAGCAGCACGTCGGGTGATATTTGTGATATTCTAGGCGCGAATCCGCCGGACAGCTCTTGGGATGGATATGACTGCAAGACGAGGTATACCAGCCATTGTGGGAAAACCCAAACCGCTCATTAAACAACAAGCTGCAGTAGCAAGCATACCTTTTGAGAAATTCAGCCCTTGTGCTTGTTTGCCTTCTTTAAGCCACAACGTGCGATTTTCACATCAGAATGTGACGAAGGCACTGGCAAATTTTGTAAGAACAACCATGCGGCTCCGTTGAACGACTATAGATTACACTCCCGACTGGTTGTTGGTTTGTGGCGTTTAACGCCTGAAAGGGACTCGGCCTATGAGAGACGCCATAGTGGAGGGCCCCGGATAACTTCGATCACCTTGGGTTGCTTAACGGGCACTGAAATCGCACAATACACGGGCCTCTAGCATTTCGCCAGCATCGAAATGCGATCGCCGCGGCCGGGATTGAACTCGCATCTTTCGGTTGAGCAGATTATGACACTCTCGCTGTATTTATTTGCGTGCTTGCTTCTTTAATTCTCTCTCCCCCCTTATTTTCCTTCTTACCTTTCCATCTCCCTTTATCATTTCTCCAGTCCAGAGTAGCAAACTATATGGTAATCTTTCGGCTAACCTCCACGCCTTCGGCATAATATTTACCTCATTTTTTTAATGATAATGATTTCAAGAACTTTACAAAATCGATGTGATATCTGTAAGCAGCCATGCTTATTGCTTTCTTTTTGGAGGAAACACGAATGCAAAAATGTGCACATGAAGACCTATAGCGTATCGTGTTACTGTAGCCTAATGCAAAAGCCCAGCCCCAGAAACTACGGACGGCTGCATTTTTCTAGGCCATAGCGAGAAAAAGTAAGCTGAATGATAAAAGTTTATTTCCCAATGTGGTATACGCCTTACTGACTCATCTGCAAGATGACCCGATCCTTTACCCTTGCCATTGGACGAGACTTTAGTGCCTATTTCTTCACCGTCTCAAGGTTTTCTAGCAGCTCACTCGGCTTTGCTTCGAGCGCTTACTTCGGAAAGGTGTTCGGCATTGGCCCACACATTCACCTGTTGTTTACTTTTTTTGTTTCAACTTGTGGCAGTTATATCCTAGTCCTGGAACCAAGTGCTTTTATTCTGCCTCGACTTTATTTATTTTCGAAGGCCTGAGACTGAAAACAAGCAATAAGCGTGGAAACGAGAATGAAAATCGCGAAATGGCTCCACTATTCGAAATGGACTACGCTTTCTGAAAAGTCTCCGCTTTCCAGTTCCCGGTGAGCAATTTCGAGCGAAGATATTTCTCCGATTTCACTTTGGGCACGAAGCGATCGATCGCGATATTGCATGGACTGTGAAGCCTGCCTGAGCTGTCCCACTGCGAGTGAGATCCTCGCGACCGCCCCCGGTTGAAAGTGGAAGTTTGTGTTGTGCCATACGTTGTGGCGTCCTTGTAATACCAGAGTAACGAGAACAAGCGGCGTCGTTATTGAGGCGACAACCTTAGATGCCTCATCAAACGTGAAAAGTGGCCGTCGGCGGCGTCGACGTAAACATGAATGTCACAAAACTCACGAGAAGTGAGGAAATGAAAAATCTTTGAAGACGGAGTGTCGATGAAGCCGCAAAATTAGAAAAGCGAAAGTGCTCAAAATGAGTTCGGTGAAAATTACGATGTCTCTTTAACAACGAAAAGTCCTTAACGAAAAGCTGCATAAATATGTTCAAGGATTTTTCTAATACAAGTACACATGTAAGGTAACTAATACAAGTACACATGTAAGGTACCCACCATGCCATAAACCACCGTAACTTTCATGAAGTAGGAAGCACGGATACTATGCCATCATTCGTCATTCTGCGGATAAGCGAGGTACCTACTACACATCTGTAAGGCATTATGTGCACTTTGTTTGTGCTGTGGCTGATGGCGATGAAGAATCATGGCTGAGCCTTTTACAATGAGTTGGAAGTATTCAACGACACTCTCATTGCGCAATTCGCATTGCGTGACGCCTGGCTGTTATTTTCATCTTCTACGATGCTATATTACATATGTTAACATAAATCTTTGCCCGATATGACACCTGCGCAGGGTGTTTTTGCGAAGGAGTTTCAAGCACCAGCGTGGCTCTGTGGTAGAATAGTCGAAAGCCACGAAGGAGGACCCGGGTTCATATCCCATTCGTTCCTAGAATTTTTTTCTCATTTCATTTTTTTATTTATCGCGATAGCGGTTCCGACATTGCAGCGGAGGCGGCGGCGTAGAACTACGAAGGCCTCAAACACCATCACTAGCTGTCATCAGAGCCATGGCTGAGAGCACAGAGTGGCTGCTTACCAATGGCTGGTGGAAGCACTAACTTTACTACAATGCTTCCCAGTCAAAGCTTTGCGGTGCATAGTCTCAGCATCCTAATAAAAACACTTTCGGGGTCAACACGACACGTGCTGCATATTTTCGAACCTCAACAAGCTAAAATTCGTCGTCGAGCAACATCATAGTTCTTGGTCGTGTACTGCATACGCTGACTGCATTAGTGTTTCAAAAGTATGCATTTACATACGAAAAGCTTGTTTACCTTCCTGGCGATTATTTTTCCTCTGACCTAACCCTTTAATAAAGAATAGCACTCTGCCGAAAAGAAGTACCTCACTCTGAAAAAAAAATCAAAAACGATAGAAGAGAGCTCGTGAAAAATTACCTTCGCTGCACACCTTATCATTTTTGTTTTATTAACTACGTGTAAGTGTTCTCCACCCCTCTGCGTTTTCTCTCTTTCGTAGGAGTCCTTTCTTTTTTCGGCTACCGCCGCCAGTGTGGCTTGAATTAACTGTTCTCCGTACCCTCTGCTAAGTAACTTGGAGCTGCCTGCTGGCTCAATTAGGCTTCCTTGCACAGCTGTGGCGAAATTACTTCGTCTCGCAAGTCCCGTTATCCGTCTCCGGTTTCAGGAGACCGGGTGTCAGCCATATTGTAGACATTTTATTGTCTCATTTTCCTTCTTACTCCAGTGGATGTATTTCTGTTGTCCGCACACGGTGTAATCTGCACGCTCACAAAGGACAGAAGACATAATTATAAGCCTGCCGACGCGAAGCCATGTTTGGTGCTTAATGGCGACACACTCTTTGCTGGGTGCGGGACACAAAGTGAGTGACAATGTTCTATCTTCCAAATATCGGCGCTACTTTCTCGGCAACTGAACTTTTCCCATATTTTTCTTGCGTTGTACTTCACTTCTGACTGCTCTGACGAAGTGTTATAGTTCATAAACCAGCCAAAGAACACTCCTGGAATGAAAAGGCTGTGCTGGTCTATCAACGCCTTCTCTGCTTCACTGCTCTTTTATCGCCAAATGCGCTGTTCTTCGAATTGCATTGTACCAACTAAACCGTCCGCGATTTTTAAATCAAAAGATCCTTGGACCATCGACTAAAGCATAAAAACATGGGCGTTGTTGCTGTTTTCGAAAATGAGCCCCCTCAGCGTTTCATTAAAGGCGTATGAATGGTCGCACGTGTTATAACCTGACTGCACCCCCTTTCTTCTTGTTTCCTTTTTTTGTCATCCATTGATCACCGTGGGGCAGAGTAGGGTAACAAACCATACCTTCCATTCGCTTTTCCACCTACCTCTTTAAGGATTGTGGGTTGAGATCATTCGGCTTCCTTTGTATTGCCATCATAATTCCTTTGTAGTGCGTACACTTCTGCATCAAGCGCCACCTTACAGAGACAGATGAAGTATCGTATTGCAGATCGCTAAAATAGCTTATAACTAGTGAAAGGTCTGTCTTGCCACCTGTTGCCTGATTTTTGCACCTTAAAATCCTTGTAGGCGAGAGGTTACAATATTTAGTACTACATTTTTTTATTCACAGTTTGTCAACAGCATTTAGAAGCCCTGCAACGCGTTTCTAATGCGAGACGTTTCCACTTTCGAATGAATGAAGCTAATAACATTATTATTATACAATTACCCACTGAGTTGATGACCCGTATTCACTTGGCAAAATACTTACAGCGATTTACATGTGATACTTTCCATCAATCATTTCAGTCTATATCGTAAGTATTTCTTTCTTTCTTTCTTTCTTTCTTTCTTTCTTTCTTTCTTTCTTTCTTTCTTTCTTTCTTTCTTTCTTTCTTTCTTTCTTTCTTTCTTTCTTTCTTTCTTTCTTTCTTTCTTTCTTTCTTTCTTTCTTTCTTTCTTCTTTCTTTCTTTCTTTCTTTCTTTCTTTCTTTCTTTCTTTCTTTCTTTCTTTCTTTAAGTGCCGACTTAAAGTACAAGTTCAAACGTGGAAAGGAGGCTTGAAATTTTTCTTTACTTCGATGAAGAGTCTCTTTTTTAGAGGTCCTGACTTTCCGTGCGCATATGTAGATTGTGTTTTTGTATTGTTACTTGGCGGTAAGGACACCTCACTGCACGGCACCAACCCCTCTTTCGTGTTGAGCTATTCGCTAAGCGACTTTTATCTGGCTTCATACGTACTGCTTGGCGGATTCGGAACGCGTAACGCTGACAGTAATGTCCTCCCATAAGGGGTTATACGACACTACACTAGACCCTCACGACTCTTTCGAAAGGCGACATCTCCAATGTGGCTATATTTCTCGTGCGTCGTAACTATTTCTTATCGCTCTTTTCTCTGCGCTTAGTTTATATAGAAATAGGTTAAATAAATAAATGTTCTATCGCGACTAGCTATGGCGCGCATGCTTCTAAGCTTGCTATTCCGTTTATATGTGACATGTATCTAAACTGTTTAGTCGGCGTAAGAGCGCATGTTTCATCTGATCGTATGTCATATTCTCAATTTCTTTAAACACCTTTTGGCTAAGTGGCATGCGACGAAGAGGTATCTCCGGCCACATTCCCAAACAAATGAAGCAGTTTATGTACCAGTCATTCAGTCTGATACGCAAGCAAGGAAGCGTTAAAACACTCGGCCCAAACTAACAGACCTAATGCATATAAACTATTGAACTGGAACAGCATTTTTATGTTTTATAGCACTTATTAACAAATTATGTCATCTAACACATTGAAACTATACAGAGTGTTATGACAAACGAGAAACGCCGTAGCAAAGAGCCTGCATATTCTAGAATATCCCTGTAGGATATAAGAACTTATTCGCGAAACGCTAATGAGTACTAATCTTGAACGCGTGCAAAACCAAGCTGCAGGCTTTGTCAGCTGTAATCGTAACTCTGGCAAAATTAGAAAAAGCGAGTTTGCAAGAAAAACGAAGAGCATTTTCACCATAAAAATATTGTGACGTCACTGTTATCATGAAAGTTGTATTAATTAAGGCATATGTATTAGCAGACAGCGCAAAAATATGTCCCACAAAAACGATAATGCGATCAAAAAAATGTCGACAAATAGGGTATCTTACGGATTCATTTGTGATATCTCTTTCCTTTCTTTTTCTTTTCTTTTATGATTCACGCGACGGATTGATTGGAAACGAGTGTTGTGGATGTTGCTGCTAATATGTCGCTCTCGAAATCCATGTTTCAGTTTAATGTGCTGGAAAGCTATATGGTTTGTTCCTATGTGATCACTGATCAGCTGTGTGAGTTGTTTTTGACTCTCTCCCTACACGATTCCGATGTATGTTTATGTAGCAGTAATTATATATATATATATATATATATATATATATATATATATATATATATATATATATATAATATATATATATATATATATATATATATATATATATATATATATATATATATATTATATTGTAAAGGACGAGATAGAGACAACACCCGTTCCTGGGCCAAGCTGTTCTATTCTACCCTCGTCTTTCTCTTCCTCTGCCCCCCCGAACTCTTGTGGAAGCCGCCGAGCCCCAGTGCCGCTCTTGCTCTTCACACTCGGCCACGCTGCGGACATGGCAAACAAAAAAACAACAGTTCAGTCCAAACGGCGCAATCTTTTCTTGAAACGCGACACGTGCACTGCGAAATTATTTCTCTTCCGCCGGTCGAGTGCAAAGTTTGGATCCGCGGTGCTAACGCGCCACGTGTTCTCTCCCAGGCGTTCGGTGATTGTGAAGGGCCCCTCGAACTTCGCGAGTAGCTTCTTGCCCACACAGCTGGCGCCCCTTTGAACCCACACCTCGTCTCCGATGTTGTACGTCGGGGCAGGTCGCCGGCGGCGGTCATAATTGCACTTTTGTTTCTCTTGGGCTTGTGTGGCTCTTTTCCTCGCCGCAGCTCTGATCTTCTGGCAGGCGTCCGTACGGTTGTCATGGCGTGTGATGCTAACAGGAGCGTCTAGCTTGAGGATAGCTTTCAGTTGTGGCAGCTTCCCATATACGATTTCGTACGGCGTCGAGCCAGTCGATGTCTGCACCGCCGTGTTAACCGCATAGCCAGCAGCCCGAAGGTGGACATCCCAATCGGCCTCTCCTTTCTTCTCTACTTTAGTATATGGAGCGAGCCTTGCCTGAATAGTTTGATTGGTTCGCTCAATAAGGCCGTTTGCCTGGGGATGGAACGCAGATGCATAATGGTGCTGAACCCCCGCCTTAAAGAGGTACTTTTGTAGTTGCCGGCTACGGAATATTGTTGCGCGATCAGATATCAACTTCTTTGGCAAGCCATGCCTCCATTCAAATCTTCGTTGCAGGAAACCGACTAGATGGTCAGCGGCAAGGGATGGTACGGCTGCCACTTCCACGTATTTGGAAAGATAATCCACAGCCGCAAGAATATAGCGGTTTCCAGCAGATGTGATGGGGAGCGGCCCTATGTAGTCGATGCCTACCGTGTGAAATATCTGATCGGGTATCTCAACAGGTGTCAACAGTCCTGGCTGGCACCCTGGCAGTCGCTTAAACTGTTGACACGCTTCGCAACTGGCGACGTAAGAGCGCACATTGCTTTGCATTTTCGGCCACCAGAAGCGTTCTTGTAGTTTGCGGAGCGTGGCTCGTTGTCCGATGTGCCCTCCTTCGGGGTCGTCATGAATGGCCCGTAGTATTTCGGTACGCGAACATTTCGGAACGGCCAGAAGGTAGCGTTCTTCCGAGAGGTCCTTGTGCCACTGACGACGGCAGAGCACATCATTGCGTATTACAAACATCGGGTTTGTTTTAGGGGCGAAGCTCCTTAAGGCGGCACCCGTTCGTCCCTCATTGTCGTAGTCGTAGTAGTCGTAGTGCGTAGCCAGTCTTACGCTTTGACCTCCAAGGTGGTGCCGGTGGGAGATTTTTCCTGTGCGTTGTTGAACAATAAAAAATTCGCAGCGTGCGCGTTAACTAAAAGCCGAATTCTTATGTCTCTCATTCCCCATTAGCAGCCATTGGCATGTTCCAGTAGGAAACGTTAGTAGAAGTATAAGTGTAAGTGTTAGCTAAAAGCCGACTTCTTCTGTCTCTCATTCCCATTAGCAGCCATTGTTTACCTCCAAGGTAGTGCCTGGTGAGATTTCTCCTGTGCGTGATTAAACAATAAAAATTTTGTTCAAAACGCCGTTGATTGATGAAATAAACCAACGAAAGACGCCAGATGTTTTCTAAAGCAATGGTTTTCTAAACAATGAAAATTCACAGCGTACATGTAAAATTAAAGTGAGCTGCAAGTCGTCATAACTCATCGAACCTTTAGTACAAACGCGCCCGATCTCACGTCGGTGATGATGTACTGGGCAGAATTCACGGAAGATTCACGGTTTACCGATGAACCTCCGCAGCTTCGCCCACTCATCATCATTCACTCCGTGGATATGCTGTGATTTTTTTTTGTACCCGTTACAGACGCAATGATTGGGGCCAATTCCTTGTCCTCTTTTTGGGCTTTGGGCATGTTTGCTTGAGCGAAGTAGATGTGATTCTGCCTACCTCCGTCCACACGGGTGAGAGGGTTGCGTGACAAGGCATCGGCGATATTGTTCAAGACCCCAGCGCGATGACGCACGTCAAAATCGTACTCTTGGAGCGTAATAATCCACCGGGCAAATTTGTGCTTGAGCTGCTGCTTGGAAAACATCCAAGTTAAAGCAGCATTATCTGTTACCACGGTGAACCTGCGTCCAAACAGATAGTGCCGAAATTTGTCGTCCACGCTCCACACCACCGCCAGACATTCCAGCTCATTGGAGTGATAGTGGCGCTCGGTATCGGATAGCTTCCGGCTGGCATAAGCGACGATGTGCTCGACGCCGTCTAAATCGCGTTGAACGAGCACTGCCCCTAGACCGACTTGGCTAGCATCGGTGTGGACTTCAGTGATCCAGTCATCATTAAAGTGACTCAATACTGGACAGACAGTGAGCTTCTGCTTTATCGTCCGAAAAGCGGTGTCTTGCGCATCGCCCCATTCAAATTGGACGCCCTTCTTGAGGAGATCGCTCAGGGGAGCTGCAATCGAAGCGAAGTGAGGAATAAACCTCCGCAAGTCCGACGCCATGCCCATAAATGATTGAACCTGCTTCAAGCTGGTTGGTGTGGATTAGTCTGACACTGCCGCAATGCGCTCCGGGAGTGGCTGTATACCGTCAGGAGAAATATGTCCAAGGTAGGCTATCTTAGACAGACCGAACTGACACTTGTCGCGGTTCAAGCGGAACCCCGCCTCGTAGAGTCTGTGGAGCACTTCGTCTAAATTTCGCAGGTGTTCGTCCTCGGTGGTGCCAACGACCAGGATGTCATCCAGGTAGACCACGCAGGCTCGGTTCTTCAGGGAGCCTAGGACTGAATTCATCGCACGCTGAAATGTGCTGGGGGCCGTTCTGAGCCCAAACGGCATGCGATTGAATTCATATAAGCCTGATGGAGTGCGAAAAGCTGTCTTGCTTTTATCTTCTTCTGCGACGTTAATCTGCCAGTACCCTGCAGGTAAGTCAAGTGACGAGAAGAATTTGCAGTGGTGAACTGTATCAATGGCGTCGTCGATGCGGGGTAATGGATAGGAGTCGGGCGTCGTACACTTATTGAGCTGCCTGTAATCTACGCAGACGCGCATGGATCCGTCTTTCTTTCGCACGAGCATGACAGGGGCTGCCCAAGGACTTGACGAAGGCCTAATTATGCCTGCCGAGAGCATCTCGCGCACTTGATCTGCGATAACGGCGCGCTCCCTCTCAGCGTATCTTCGCAACGGCACGCATATCGGAGAGTGGTTGCCCGTCGGTATTCGATGCAACAACATTTTAGTGCCCGGGAGATCGGCTGTTGAGTCGGCGAATACCGCTTTATGACGAGACAGTATATCACCTAATGCAAGTGGACTAGGCAGCTCACCTCGCGGCGTTGGCAGGGCCGTCGCGGTAGTCTCGGTAGACGAAGACCGGAGCTCAAAGTGGCCGCGATCGATGGTGATCTGGATGTCATCTGACAGTAGAAAATCTGTTCCTAGAATCATGTCGGCAGGCAGGTCCTCGAAAACAGGAATGGCTGGGAGAAACTTTGTCCCCGCTTTCGTTCGGATGTAGACGTCAAGCATGCCCACTGGAGTCACGCTGCCTCCTAGTCCGCGAAGTGGTGGCTGCGTCCACGGGGAAATGGTGTCGGGAGCGTGACGCCGGTGCAGTGCCGTTCGTTCAGCGCCGGTATCCACGAGCGCGGATAATTCGCCGATACCTTCGACATGTACTGGTAACAGTGGTGTTTGGAACGCCTGATATTGAATCCGGGAGTGCGGTGGTTGGCGGAATTCCTTGGCGTTGTGTCCAATACGGCCGCACGAAAAGCAACCCCGTCGCGAGGAGGTGGGTGGCGGTGGATCGGGCTGCGGAGGCCTGCCGAAACTGAGACGACGTCGAGTACTCTGCTGGAGTTCCGCGGCCTTGTGTGCGAAGATGGTGGGTGAAGTCTCCGGAGACTGAGAAGACAGGATGGCCGCATGAGTAGCAACCCACATTCCGTCGACGACGTACTGACGCGCTGCTGGAGACTGCCACGTGATCCTACAAGCGCTTAGGAGCTGGAGCTTGTCATAAATGTAGTTGGTGACGTCTTCAGTGGGAGCTTGTTGGCGCGATCGCATCCGCATGAACTGGTCATCATATGATGATGAGAGCGGGGTGAAGGCGCTCACCAAAGCTGCACTCCATTCCGTCCAAGTGTGGTGATGACAGCCGTCGTACCGCTGCCATGCTTTGGCCGAGTCGCGCAGTCGGCTTTCGGCGAACGACAATTTGACGTCCTCAGGCCAAGATTGGTGACGGGCTAACGTATCGATGGTTTGCAGCCAGAGGGTTGGGTCGTCCTGAAACCGTCGAAATTCAGGAACTTCAGTAAGATATGGCGAAGGCAGCGCTGAACGTGCCAACGCTCTTGTAATGCAGGCATTGGTGTCCTCGAAGGACTTCCTTAAGGTAGTAATTGCCTGCGTGGACCCAGCAAAGTCGCAGGAAGCCGCATTCGAGGTAGGGCTAAGTACCTCTGGCATGGATGCAGAGGGCGCTTGTGTTGTTGTTGGGGCAGTGAAGTCCGAGGGAGCGTGGACAGCGTCCCTTGGGACCGAGGTAGCGTCCATCTGCAAGGCAGTGGAGTAGGCGACTTGAGGTACGGGGAAGCCTTCCGATGATCCGGTTGGTACAGGAGCGGGGTCGAGCTCGAAGCCCGAAGCCACCGTAGGAGAAGGAGCGGATCCGGAAAGGGTGCGTCCGCTCCGTAGCACGGTGTGCGGTTGCAGGTCGCCGAGCAGAGGTTCGTCGGTCGTAGGCTGCGCCATTGTAAAGGACGAGATAGAGACAACACCCGTTCCTGGGCCAAGCTGTTCTATTCTACCCTCGTCTTTCTCTTCCTCTGCCCCCCGTACTCTCGCGGAAGCCGCCGAGCCCTAGTGCCGCTCTTGCTCTTCACAATATATATATATGTATATATATATATATATATATATATATATATATATATATATATATATATATATATATATATATATATATATATATATATATATATATATATATATATATATATATTGAATGAATGAATATATATGAATGCCGCCAAGTACGCTTACCGAGGAGAACACGCGCGAAAGAGGCGAGTGCGTAAGTGCCAGAAACACTCCATAAGAGAAGCAAACACGCACGACACGTTAAAGTCGTTTTAGGCACGCTCACTGCACCACATTCCACTTATCAGAAGATGGATCACCATCCCGGATGTTTGCTCCTCTTTAAATGTTGTTTCCAAAGCTTAGCTTGGCCAACCAAGCACGAGTGGCTTCCAAAGAACGCTCTTCTTACTGCCACGTCTTTCTTTTCCATACGCTACTTTATCTGTGCGGCTCATTATCTTTCTGTTTACTGCTTCAAAGCCTATCAATCAATGTTTTTCTCACATGTTAATTTTTTTTATTACTTCGAGATAGGTGAACATGCACCCGCCGTCCTTGAATCGGCATTTTTGTCAGCTGCTTGTTCAAGGAATCCTCGCAAGCCTTCCTAATAATAATTTTGGGATTTTACGTGCCAAAACCACGATATGATTATGAGGCAAGCCGTAGTCATGAACTCCAGAAATTTCAGCCATCCGGCATTCTTTAACGTGCATTGACATCACACAGAACACGGGCCTCTCGCAGTTCGCCTCCGCCGAAATGCGACCGCCGCGGCCGTGATCAAACCCACGACCTTCGGGTCAGCGGCCGAGCTCCGTAACCACTCTATCACAGCGGTGGACCTAACAAAGTTTCGTCTGACAAAGCTAGCTGTATTGAGATACGTTGCAGTTCGCTGACACACTTTATGTCGGATACGTTGCATGGGAATCGAAATGTTGAGGCAGGTTGCGCGAAAATAGACAACAGTGTGTTACACTAAAGTTGTTCGCTAAAGATGTTTGCATGTCAAAGTTAGTCAGAAGAACAGTTGACTGGCACTCTAGACAACGAACGTATTGACGAAAGCGGAATGCCAATGACGGAAATGTTTCCTTATTTGAGCCATGTGATGTTCCACCGTAATTTTTTTAGAATTATTTTGTACACTGCATCAAGCTCTACATTATGGGAAACCTAAAACTTCTGAGAGCCCATTACAAAATCGTCCCAAATAGAATATTTCGTGAAATGTAAAAGCATGACAGAGGTACCTCACTCGTCGCGTTGTAGCGGTAGAGGTTGAAAAACAGACAAGGAATTAAGAAAAAATAACCATTGCCACCCAACGACATCAAGTACTTGTACGCGTGCGTACGCGGCAAATGGATCACAGTGATCAGGCATCGAAGAGACGTGCACACAGTATCAAAACTAGGCAACAAAAACAAAGGAAACGTCTGGGAGACGGATAAAGGAGGCTTCCTTTCAACCACGGCACCATCGTCATTCGAAAAGAAGCGGCGAACAAAGAACGGTCGTGAGGTGGGTAATCTTCCCAAAAGAGCGCAACTGGTCGGAACTGGCTAAGAAGATAGAGGAAAGGGCTTTGCGGACGTAAGAGGCGGTAATTTTGCAGTGCTCCCGTAAAAGTATTCACCGGGGAAGAGACTGATCGAAACCACCATTAGCCTTCAGGAAGAAACTCCTTCCTGCGTTAAGGCCATTCTGTGTGGACTGTAAAGCTGCTGATGATTCCAGGGCCCTTTCGCCGATGAGAGCACTATACTCTTATTAGTTCCACCAGTACCGAGTGACAATCTTTGCTATCTTCCAGACCACCCTGTCAAACGCCGATGCGTGTTGTCCGAAAACTTCGATAAAAATAAAAATACATACAAATGAAAGAGATGGAATGGGTTGAGCTAAAAGTTGTATGAGAAAGAGTGGTATGCCATAATAAAACTGGAATCATATAACGAGTAGAGATTAGTATAAACAGCAATTAGTATAAACGCTTCGGCAAACTGGTACGAAATTCATAGTTGTGGTTCAAGCAAACAGTTATAATTAAAAACAAAGGGCTTGCATGTCTCATCAAACGCGCAGTGACCGTCGGCGTTTACACGATCGACGCAAAAATTCACTCGATCACAAATCCCGGCTTGATAACGTCATCATGACGTCGCAAATTGCAAAATTTTGGGACGCCATAATGACCTCACGTAATGACGGATCAATCAGGGATCAATACATCGAATGAGAAGAAAAAGAAGATGGCTCGCAGCTAATCACAAGTTGACGAACACAGTCAACGCGGGTGCCACTCTATTTTGCCTGCGGTGAAATTTTACTTCAAAACTACACACGAATGAAAACAAAATGCGCTTCAGACGACCGCGGAATAAAGCTAGCGTAAAGCGTTTTAGGCAGGCAATGAATGTTCAAGGAAAGGCCGTTGTAATTAAGTGACAATTAGGAGTCGAGCACGAGAAGGTGTTCAGCCGAAACTGCGATGTGACTTCGATGATAGGCACTGCTCTTCACGACACCAGCTCTCACCCTCAATAAATTGATCCTTCGCGCACTAAGGCTTTTTACCAATACAAGAAAGCACTTCGTGGACTGGGAAAAAAAAAGAAAGAAGAAGAAAAGTGCGAGCAAGTGAGAGGAGGGCTTCAACCGCCAAATGCTTTTTTTTTTCTTTTTACAGCGGCCAGTTTTGTAAACACAGAGCGAAGTGGAAAGCAGGTTCTAAGCAAATTAAAACACCGGACAGCTGGACTTAGGACTTTTAAAAGATGCACTCTTTCGCGAAAATCCCGAAATGGTCTTTCAGATGCAAATCGGTCCTCAGGTCTTTTTTCACTAAAATGCAGGAAGGCAGAGAGTGTTTCGCTTTTTTTGTTTTTTTTTTCTGTGGGAGCTCTTAAAATGCTTATATGGTAAAGCTAACTGTATGGAGAAAATTCTAAGAAGTTATTACTTTTGTTTCGTAATAAAATTTCATGAAACGTGTATTTTTCTTTCTTTTTTTTATGTGGCTCAACACAACTGTAGCTGTAGAAGGAAGAAAAAAGAGTATTTCTTTATCTACGTTCAGGCGCTGTTCAATGTTGCCGTCCAAGTACATTCGGTCTCACAAAAGTTTATAAAACGCTGTCGACGTGCGAAGCAGGCATGCAATACAAATTTTCTCTTTAACCGGATATGAGTTTTTGTATCTCTATTATAGTGGTCGTTTACTTTATTTTGTTTAAGAACAATGCACCATGGTGGTGCAGTAATATTAGGCGGCGAAAGTTTTGACTTACTTGACAAATAAAAAAATGCTTTTAGTGAAACAAATACAGCAAATGCAACTAAGTCTTTCCTGGCAATATTGAAATATATCGAGAGAAAACAAAAACGCCAGCACTGAGGGTATTTGTATCCAGTACTTTGATAGGCTGCATGTAAATGCTGTGAAGAAAACTACGACACATGGCGAGCGCCGTATGCTGCGCATTCATTTCTTTTTTTCTTTAGTCGTGAGCAGAATGACAATTTGCTGAGCTTATTGCGAATAAGGCTGTAAATGGTATTGAAGGGAACCGACACCGTTAGGCGCATAACTTTGTTTCGTTGAGACAAAACGTGTAAAACCTAAGCAGGCACCTCCATCGGTTAACGAGCTTTTGCTGGTGTTTTCTTTATATATGTCGCTTAACAGTTGGCGCCAAGGTACAGGTGAAAATATCACAGGAATACCAAAATGCTAATTCACCGGTTTTCCACTTACTATCGTCCCGCCTGTTTGTGATAGTGAGCCCTTTACAATACCGGTTCTCTATTCATTTATGTAATGAGACAAGTCGAAACTAAGTCATGACTAAGTGGTCAATTTCTACGTAAATGTTGCTGTTATAACTTACGCTAATCACTACAGCTCAGGCGACTGCTGGCATCCAGAGTTACAGCCGTTTATAGCAATAAGAAAGTTCCGCTGTGTCGAGGTTCTTTCGCTAATGGCACGCCTTCAAATAATGCATCAGCTTTGCGAAGGCAGCATTTCGCCGGCAATGTAAGGGCCCCCTGTACTATTA
Source organism: Rhipicephalus sanguineus (assembly GCF_013339695.2). Classification (NCBI taxonomy): domain Eukaryota; kingdom Metazoa; phylum Arthropoda; class Arachnida; order Ixodida; family Ixodidae; genus Rhipicephalus; species Rhipicephalus sanguineus. The sequence goes on along the minus strand of NC_051181.1, from coordinate 155,069,543 downwards.
TAGTATGATAATTAGGTGATATTATTATCTACTTTTTGCGGTTTCTGAAGACGATCATCAGGATAGATTAGCTCGCTTGTATTGCAGCTCGACCTATAGGTGCTAGAAATAATAAAAATTGCTGTGGTTTTACGTGCCATAACCACGATATGATTATGAGGCACGCCATAGCGGAGTACTCCGCAAATTTCGACCTCCTGGGTTTCACTAACGTGCACTGACATCGCAATGGTGCACGCGTCTCTATTATTTTGCCTCAATTTATCGCAATGCTGCCGCCGCGGCTGAGATCGAACTAGATACAGGAAAGAACTTCGTTAACAAATAAAGCACAAACTTAGCAATGAAGTTTTGTCGGTAAGATAATATTCTTTGAACTATGCTTAGACGGGTTGAGAGACATGATGTTCCACTTGTTATTTCTTGCTCCCCTTAATTTGCTTAACCAGATGGCTACAGGTAACTTTCGTTAACCGTTAAGCCTTGCTAGTGAAGTACCTCGATAGTGTACATTACCTGTTACAAGATAACATAAAATTAAGAAAAGTAAACGGGGACACGTTACAGTTAATTACCATTAATTACCACCTCCCAGTCGTGCAAGAAGCCACAGGCAGAATTAAGTAGAGAAGGGCATTCAAGCGGGGGGGGGGGGGGGGCTATCGCCGGCAGAGATGCGAAACTCTCGAGAGACGGCGCTTCTTCCGTATACTTGAGCAGGCAGCTCCCGTCGCTCACAGCCGCCGTGGGCATTCAGGGTAACCGACCACGCGATGGGAAGCCTTCCTTTATGTCACATATGTTTTTTTTTCTTACACGCTTGCGGCTAAGCAGGCTCACGCTTCCTCGAGGACGCGTGAGACAGCGTATACGTGAAGAGCAGCTCATTCTCCGTCGTCACTCCAGCTGACAGGTGTCACAGATGCAGCGTCACGAACACGTCCGGTGCCACCGTTAAGTGGGTGTTGATTGATTTGCGAATACCTGTTTTTAAAGACGATAGTCTTTCTTGGGGAACTTAAACGCAGAAATTTTGGTCTGTCTTTCTGTCTTTCTGTTTGTCGGCACGTCCCTCGATTCAGCCACTCCGCCAAAGTTGAACCACTTGCCCAAGGGCCAGCCGTCTTGAACTGGTACGGCTGTTCATACTTGTGAACGTTGTCGATCAAAAAGTAAATATCATGCATATCTGAGGTGCAACATCACTAGGTAAGTATTAGGTGGCGTGTTCCTTTAATAGAAAATGCATACATACGTAATTTTAAGGACCCTAGTTTCTTAAGCTGCGCTGAAAATGCATAAGAATGGAAGCTTGAGCGAGTTGGTATGCGTTCATCTTTGTTGAAACAGCGCTCACTAGACGACGACGAAGTAAAAGAAGGCACACGACAGGCAGCGCCTGTCCTGTGCCTTCTTTTACTTCGTCGTCGTCTAGTGAGCGCTGTTTCAACAAAGCTGAAAATGCGACTGCGCTGAAATTTGCCTTCCTCCGTGCCCTTCGCACGAGCTCATTGTTGTGTTTCGGTTTCGGTTCTGTATTGCACTGTACGAATGCCATGGGTTGGTGTTGAAAAACTTTAGTTTTGAGAAGGCCAAGAAGGTGAAAAAAAATATTTTAAAAATGAAAAAGCAGCGTTGTGGGCGGCCTTCAGGCTGCCGGTTGTGGGCGCCGCTCTGGCGTTCCTGTTTTACCCAGGCGACGTGTAAATAAAAGAGTGTGTGGAGAGTACTCGTTGAGTGCGGACGTTTCTCTGCTTCAGCGCTTCGCGCCAAACCGCGTTTTCGGGCTGGCTGGCGTCCCCGCCGGTCGCGTTGGTCACCGCCGGTCTTCGCCTGCTGCTGCGCCGGGACTACCAGCACGCAACACAGCACTCATGTTTCCCAACGTATTGCCAGATGGCGTCCATATCTCACACAGCGCCTCTTCTATCGTCTTTACACGACATTTGCAGCGAAGCACGCAGATACGCGGCCAATTTTTTCTTCCTGATGGCTGATGCTACTGGAGCAGCTGCCTGTTTCACGATGTTTCTTTAAGTCCTCGGAATCATGTAAATCTGCTGCAGGCGTAATACATAAAAAAAAATGCCCCCACCTCCCCGAAGGGAATCGTGAGGAAATGCGAATGCATTTCTTGCGCCGAGAGAGGGTACCATTGCCGTCAGACATTCGCCTTCACCGACTTCTGCCATCGCCTTGAGAGGCGCCCAGCCAGCGAACGGTCGAGAGTGAGGCGCGAGCGGACGGGAGAGTGGGGCGCCAGCCTTCTCGGCTCGGCGTTGGTGTTTCACAGCGGCGTCTCGAGCACACATTTCCGGATGTTCTTGAGAGGCGCTCAGCCAGCGAACGGTCGAGAGTGAGGCGCGAACGGACGGGAGAGTGGGGCGCAGAGAGAAGAGAGAGCGAACGGCGAGAGAAGGAGCGGCGAGGCACTGCACCTACCCTCTCCTACACTCTCTCGCACCACATGCTCCGGTTGCTAGAGGCGAGGATAAGCGCGCGCGCCCGCAGCTGTTGCTATGGAAGAGGGCGCCGCGGACAACGCCGGATGCCTTACATAGCCCGACTAAGAAATGCATTGGCATTTAAAATGAGGTACAGTTGAAACCCCCAATAACGAAATCGGTGGGGAAAGCACAAATATTCGCTCTTGCGGGAATTTCGTTGGCGCGAGAATGCGGCAGAAAAGACATGGAATTTACAAAAAACACATTTTATTTCCAAAAGTCAGTAAGTTTGCTTTGGCGGGCCTTACCATGCAGCGGTTTCATGCCTCTCGATCGGGAATCTCGTTTGCCACGGCAAAAGTTCGCCCCATGCACAGGTCAGTGACGGCGGCATTGCGTTGTCACCAGTACCGTCATCAACTGCGCCTAGAGGCGAACGTTCTTCCGGCTCCGCTGGATCAGCGCGGATCAGCGCACAATCGTGGACAGCGAGCTGCACGCAACGTGGAATTCTTCGGCGACGTTCGTTTTTTTTCCAGCCCTTTTCCACCTCACTGATGATTGCAGCCTTATCTTCCAGCGTGATGAACTGCCGCTTTTTCGTTGGAGGCGGCATCTTCGCAGGCAGCGAAATCGGACGAAGCAATCGCAACACACAGTTCACGTCGCACCAAGCGACCAAGCAAACGCTCCACAAATGGCTCCACACACGTGACCATGTGCGCGCAAAGGCAAAAAGCCAAGCACAGAGCCAATCCAACGAACGAAACTCCAAGAGGAATGTGGATTTGGCGACCTAGTCCGCGATAACGAGCAGGTGTTTCGGCAAACCATCATCATTATCATTGTCGCCAGCTTTGTGTATTTCTGTAAACAATGACGGCGGCTGCTTCTCAAGTGTGCTGCAGCGATAGTTTTGCACAATTTAAGTGTAGCATGAATGCATTTCAGCAGTTTTTGAATGTAGGTAATGTTGCGAGAGTAGATTATTTGCGCACTCGTGTTTTAAAAATTTCGTTAATGAGGGCCTGCAGTATGAATATCTCTCGTAGTCGCGAGATACGAAATGCATTGACTCCTATGGGCGTTCGCCGGTGCTCCGAAAATATTTCGTTGCGGTGAGAATTTCGTTCCCTCGGGACTTCGTTATCGCGGGTTTCGACTGTATTTTTGATACATTATAGGCGAGCTGTTCGCATTGATGCGCGCATTTTCTGACATTTGAATAGAGATGAAGAGTCGGCGTCAGAATTTCGGTCGAAATGCGCAGTACATGTTGGTAGCGCCCCTTTTTCCTTTCTATCCTTTCATATTTGTGTTAGTTTGTATCTCTAATAATAATAATAATAATAATAATAATAATAATAATAATAATAATAATAATAATAATAATAATAATAATAATAATAATAATAATAATAATAATAATAACAATTCCCGTTTAAAAGTTAAGTGTGCGTACAAAAAACACACAATAATGGTTACAACGACTTTTGTTTTAACAGAATTTCCCTATTTGTGAAACTCCTCTATAAATATCCTCAATACAGCAGGCTAAACGCCGTAATGCATGCTGAAAGCGCAATTGTAATCCCCTTGTTAGCACTGCGGCCAGTACAAACTTCCCCTACAACATCAGTTTGCGCATCGCTGCCTTTGTCTTCCATACGCTGCGGTAGTAAACTTTCACTACCTCTCTACGCTCAGGGATCAATTGCGAACTCGAAGCGTGGGATTGCGTCAGCACTCGGTAGCGAAGGAAAGAGAAGAGATTTGTTTTAAAATGCGCATTCTGAAAGAAGTTGAAAGCACGAAATGTGTGTCGACACGCTGTCTAGACATGTGTTGAAATGCTCGTAAAAATATTTGTAACGACAGGCTCGTTGTGCCTTGTCGAGAATACCGTTGACCGTTTTCTCTGCTCAGTGTGTGTCGCGTCTAAAAAACGAGCATATGAGTTGGCAAATATAGTGTGTACGTGCAGCAAAATAAAATATGATTTTGTGCCGCTATTTTCTCTCACCTTTTCACACACAAGGCGATGCAATTCTCATACATTTATTTTTATTTATTTAGTACATGCTGCAGTCCGAAGTAGAAACAGGAGGGGCAAAAAAAAAGGAATCATAGTGAAAGAAGAGAACACATGGTAAACATAAGCAATGGTTTTTCAATACGTCGCGATGTACGCGTTGTGCAGGACACATTTGGAAATGCGCGCAGATTTACACCGTGTTCAATTTCTTTTATCGCGGTAGTCAGTGTTTGGCCTGATCGAGTAAGATGTTTGCCTATGTGCTCAGACGCCAAACTAGTTAATTTAGTTGGCACGCAGATGTTCTAATTCACTACACAGCGCCGATAAAGGTATTTTTGCAAGTATTAGACACATTGCTATCGCTACGACTGTTTCGGTTTTCGAATAAAACAAGCTTTCGTACCCGCCTTTTTTCGCTGTTTTCTCTGTATTAATGGTATACATTGCTCATGCACCAATTTTCTAGCCCTTGAGCCCGAAGTTAAGACAATGCCATTATTGGTGCCCGCAATAAACGACGGCTACACCGTCACGCGCTAGAGATTAAGAATACTGTTCGCAATTAACGCATCCAGCCATGACATGGAACTCATTGTTCATTTACTACAGTACAGAGTATTGCAAGAACTCGACAAGTATGGAGCACTGTGCTGTCGAGATTTGTCTGCAGCGGTGAAGGTCACAGAAGCGCCGCAAAAAGTATTGTGTTTGGCAGACACAGTTATAGTAGAAATATCTTGCGCTTACAAAGCGAGAAAAACGTGTTTATAGAACAAAACATTTTCCCCTTAGCAGAGCGTTACGCTATACTTACAAATAAGGGTTAGGAACTCGCCAAAGTTTGTTATTTACCTGGGGCGCGTTTAAGTATAGCCCTCACAGTGCGGGGTGCCTGTAGCGATCAAGGACAGGTGAAGTTTGTATGTTCAACGAGTGTATCATGGCACGTAGCAGACTAATTCGATTTTCTGGCATTCGGAAAGAGCGGTGTTCGCGTATGATATGTTTAAAACACCCCAACATGCTGAAAGACTCCCGTTTAATACCATTCCTGATGTGCTGGCAATTTACTTCTAATTAGCACGGTAACGTGCTGTCTACCACAAACAGCATGAGTATTTTGATGCGAGGGAGTTCCCTGACACAAACTCAGCGAGCATACCTGAGAAGCTGGGAAATGCTGCCTCACTTGGCACAGCGTCGTGTTTCACCCATATCGCTCCATGCCAGCGTTGCGATCGTAGAAGTATTAGTTTTTTTTTTGTCTTCGTTGCATTAGTTCTTTTAGATACTGAACATACTCCGGAATTCTCACCGCTTTCAAAAAGAAAAGGCAAAGATCAGGGGGAAAACAACAATACAAGAACGAACTTCCTGAGAATTGCGGTTCCCCTCTTATCGCAACGCGCGGCAACTCGTACAAAATTGTCGCAAAAGTGAAGACGAAACAAATATAAATTGCATTTAACGTGTGTGAAAAGATAAATGTAGTGTTTTCTGCTTAACGTTGACCTACTTTTCCCGTTATTTTTGTAGCGCATAGCGTAAGAAAAGTATGCTTATGTATTGTTGAATATTTATAAATCCCATTTTACAAAAAAGAAGCGTGGTTAAAGATATCCACAAGAGATGACCAACCTGGTACAAAAATTATTTTTTGATGCGAACCAATATGTAGAAACCTCTACACAAGGTTTAGCGAGGTCACGCAAAGTCTCGCAAAATCTCGCAGGGCTTGAGTCTTGAATCCCCAGAGCGAAGAGCGTTCGGCGTCGCAATAAAAATTAACAAAAAAATGGTGGAGCTTGCGCTAAGTCGCGTAAGGCTTGAAACAACGAAACAGTATGATTCTAAAGTCTAATCTGGTTGCTTCTAGGTCGTTGCTAGGCTTTAGCTAGTTGATGCCAGGTTGTTTCTAGGTTGCTTCTCAGCGCAGAGAAGTTCGAGTTAAACCACACAAAGTCACAGAAACGACACGGATGTCTAAACTCCAGAGACAGAAACTGGCGCTGAAACCAAGCGTACCTCCCATAAATCGGCACGTCGTCGTTTCCGTCGGCCTTCCATCGATAAGAAGTATTTTCAAATTGGTAAACACTTTTTTAAAGCGTGCGACATCTCCAGAATACAAGATTGCCCATAGAAGTATATAGACCATCTTTTCACTTGACGCGATCATTGTTGAGAAACGTGGACATAGTGTCGAAAGAATAATTCAACAAGCAATTGTAATAGAGAGTTTGACCCATTATGTACCGTGAAAAAGAACAGCAACAAATGTTAAACCGCCAGCAGCGTGCCAGAAACATAATGTTTGCATTGAACTTGCTGCCGACCTATTTTAGTTTGTTTAAGTTATCACGCTAACGCACACGAGAATTTGTACCGGATTAAATACAGACCCCAGTTGTGCTGCTAGAAACCGCGCTGTTGGCCCTCACTGAAATTGTTTCATGTTCCCAAATAATAATAATTTCTGTGTTAAAGTTATTTGTCTGTCTGTCTATCTGACTGTCTGGTTTTACGAGTCAAAATCACGATATGATTGTGAGGCGCACCGTAGTGGAGGGCTCCGGAAATATCGACCATCTGGTGTTCTTCAACGCCGACTGACATCGCATCGTACATGAATGACTATATATCATTTCGCCTCCATGAAAATGCGACCGACGCGACCGGGATCCAACCCGCGACCTTAGGGCCAGCAGCCGAGCACCGTAAACACTGTACCACGGCAGCGGACATTTCGTGCCCTGAAAGGAAAGCAGTATATCTACTCGCCTGAACGAACGATAAGCATCCTTTTGTGGAGTCAGTCCCCTCACGTCCACGTCAGACTTTTCTTTTATCCCATTGCCTCGTACAATGAGGAACTCCTCCTAGTGATAGAAGCATCCGCTTGACTGCCTCCAAACCTACAAAGCGACAAAATCTACTCTAGTTGCTCAGGAACCCTTTACGCACACAGACTTCTTATAGCGCACCTCTGTCGCTTAGAATTGTAAGAGACAGACGGCTGTGCCTCCTGAAGAGCCAGCAACATCAATTTGTTGCGATAGCATCTTGCAGGACAGCCAGATAGTCTGTTTCCTGACCCTTGAGACCGAAAGCACCACAAATTCCCTGCACTGATCGAAATGACGGCATCCACGTCTTTTCGTTCTTTGAATGCTCATAGTAACGCGCCCATCAAGATTTTGGGTCGTTGACGCTGAGAAACTGACTATGCGCTAAATGCGCTGACTATGCGCTGAGTTGACTTTGCGCTAAGTATTTACTTTCGAAGCTGCTCGTGCATGAGTCCACATCATGTGCTATGGAGACCACAGGAAAGAAACTCACAAACTTCACTCGGGTCCACCTGCGGGTGGTATGTTGTTACTGTGTAGCATTTTTTGCTTTATTTTAGGTTGTTCTAAAAGAACTCCTACCGTTTTATTGTAAAGGGTGCCAACGTAACGCAACTGGACAAGAGAGTTTCGGCTGTGGCTTTCGCGACTTCGTTTATCGGTTGTGCAGTCTGCTAGGGGGACACTGCGGGAAAACTTCAGAGTTTAGGCAGATGAAACGGACCATCGCTGCTGTAACCAGGTCCGATCATATCCACGATAGTAAAGACTCCGTATAGCGGTCATTCTTCGAGCAACTTGGGCACACGTCATACTAGACAGCTGGTTTCAGCAAATGAACGTCGGACACGCCACAGTAAGCCGAGTCGTCCTGACTACAATAAGGGTGAACGGCGGGGAGTGTCCGCGCCCAGGCCGCGGGGCAGGAAAAAAACCAAAACGAGGAAGCACGAAACACGAACGTGTAGAAATTGTATGAGGGCACGAGGGCACCCCGAGCCGGCTAAAAAGGTTTCCTGAATGTGAAATTACTCGCTCTGTTGCGTTGAAATGGCCAGCAGTCGTAATTTCAAATCGTGAATCGTTAAATTTCAAAGAGGAAGATAGAGATAGGCAGATGAAGGACAGGAATGTTACACAGGGGGAACATCCGGTTGGCTACCCTTACTTGGGTAGCCTACAACTACCAACCGCACACCCCCGTGTTTTCCTTTTCTTCCCGTGGTTGTGCGCGTTAATAAACGTTGCTCTCGATCTACTCCTCACTTTTCGTTTATACAAAGTTGCGACAACACGGCTTTCAGAGTGAATCAGATTGGCATTTTTGTGTTCCTAGCTATATAGATCGGCAATGGACCCCAATTTGCGATGTTACATGTTAACCGTTGAATGTGTGCTCTGTGTTCTCCGCTCATCTCTCCCTCTTGTCTTCTGCATGTCTGAGTTCATCCCTCCATACGTGCTACACGATGTATTATTTTTACTATGTTTGTTATAGGTTCCTACCCTCTGTATTTCTCCAGAATGGCTGACAATTGGGCATGTTGGTTCACGATCAAAAGCGTTGAATTGCGCGCACAGGACAGGCACTAAAGGAAGAGACGACGACACACAGAGCGTGAACAACCAACAAAAGTTAATTTCCTTGAGCACATCATAATATCTGGGGTTTTACGTCCCAAAACCACGATATGCTTATGAGAGACGCCCTAGTGGAGGGCTCCGGAAATTTCGACCATCTTGTGTTCTTTAACGAGCACTGGCATTGCGCAGTGCACGGGCCTTGCGCAGTACACATTGCGCTTTGCGCAGTACACATTGCGCAGTACACGACCGCCGGGGCCGGAATCGAACCCGCGACCTTCGGGTCATTTCCTTGAGCACGCAGTTTATATACAACCGCACAAGCGCCACCAGGCATGTACTAACAATCAACTACTTACAAAATGACGCTGTTCGCTAGATAAGTTGACAGACGGCGTGCTGACGCATTCAGGACCTATTCTTACAATCTTTTCAGCTTCAATAACTTATCTTGTCACCTTTTCGTTCATGGATGAAACAATAGTACATGCGCCGAAAACAGGTTGACAGCAACATGTCTTACAATGAATCGCAAGCCATCCACCACGCGCACTTTGTACATTGTTGTTGTGCTCTCTAAGCCTATATCATTGCGCTCTTTGTGTCGTCATCTCTCCCTTTAGTCCCTGTCCTCTTTGCGCAATTCAACACTTTTGTTCTATTTCTCTCTCTCTCTTTCTGAATACGTAGCTCTGAGATTGCCACGTGGTAAGTGCTTCCGTTTGCTGGGCTTTACCCCTAATCCACTAACACACATCCTCCTGATTGCAACCCACGCCAAGTCGCCTTCTGACCGTACCACCGTCGTCTACGTCCACTTCCCTCTATTGTACCGTCGTTCCTCACACCTCTTCTATTTACTTCCCCGATAATCCAATGATCACCCAAAGGTGTCAGCATCGATCGACCTGATCAATGATTGCAATGGAGTCTTTGTGTGCACAAACCATAAACAAGCTCTTGGGGAGCTTCCTCTTCGTGTTGGCGTTTGTACATTGGTGGTGCAGCGCCCTTATATGCAAGACAACGCTGGTACATTATTATTTTGTCTTGTCGCTTTTTCTTTGGGACGCCTCAGAATGCCAGACATCCGAAGGCTCATCAACGCTTGTCATTCTTCCCCGAATGCGGGCGCCACAAATCAACCAACCACATGAGCTATATTTCCTGCAAGCGTCGATAATCACACCTGACGTGTGTAAACATGTATTACGTCTGAACAGGACTCTTGTAGGCTGAAGAAAGAGCAGTTTTAGTGTGCCTTTTAACGATTATTTTTTTCATTCCTGACTTCGCGGTTTTTTCCACTTGCGACAACAGATCTTCGCAGAATGTTTTGCACACCTAAGCCAAAATTGCACGTCACACATTAAGGAAAAGGGGTATGCCCTTTAAAGACGGTGCCTGAAAAGTGACACAGAAAAGCAAACGTCGTACAATCCTCGAAGTAGATATGGAGGTGAACTTAATCGAGGGACAGATTGTCCTTGATAAAGTAGGCGCACTGATCGAAGGCGCTAAAAGAAGTGAAAAGAAAGAAAAATAAAAAAATACCTCGAACATGAATTAGTATCGCCCATTTTCAGAGTAATCTTCGATGATTCCTGTACACTTTTTGATAAACGTTCTCAGCATAGAATTATCGCCATCTTCAGTGCTCCCAAGAAACTCATATTACGGAGTAATGACTTGTTGTTGGACTGTTTCCTTGTGCTTTTTTAAAGATACTAAATATCTAAAGATTTAAGAGTTAGAGATGTCGAAATAAAAACTAGGGCAGTGTCGCAAACTCAGTGAGAGTTTTGGGTATGTTACCTTGAACTTGGGTAGGGGAAAGAATAAAGGTTGAAAATACAGTAAAACAATGTTATATTAGTGTCACGCAAAAAAATCCGGTTCCAATATTTCTGAAGGAAACTGAGTCATCGACAGGGCTTGCCGATTGCGGTGAACAGTTTTTATGCAGTATACCTTCTTGCCTTTTCTACTCCTTTTCGGCCTGCGTTGGACAACTCGTACACGTACCGGTCAAAGATATGGGGATGTGTAGCAGCGTTAGAATCGAAGTCTTACCAGCAAGAGTACGGTGAGAACGAAAACCACGACCGAAACCAAATTCCGAGCAAAAGCTATATCGAACGAACGGCGCAGTGCCACGCAGGCACTCAGCAAGGCTCCAGCTTCTCCGCGGGAGACCTCCGAGTCTCGAGGGACGGGCGACTCTTCTGTTTCGGAAGTCAGCAGAGCGTCCCTGCCGTCAAACAGGTTGGCCAATTAAAACGAGGAATCTAGGACGCAAAGGCTTCCTCTCCTTCTCCTATTCTCCCACGTGACCCCGTGCAATCAAGTATCGAGTCCCGGAACCAGATTCTTCCACTTGAGAGTGGAAGCATATAGAAATGTGGGCTTGTAAAACGCGCTCTGCCGCCTATAACTTTTCTCTTCGTGTTGGTTACGATGAGATTGCATGAAATGTTGACGCGCATAACAAAGGAATATAGTGGCAGATATCATTATTATCTTGATGGCCCGAACCTAGCCTCTGTCATTTCGTTTCATTTCTTCCAAGTTTCATTGTTTCCTTCCAGGGTCATGATAGGACACCTATCCTAGTAATAATTTTTTCTAACAGAGGTAGGGAGTGAGAACGATATATGATTTAAAGGCAAAGACGTGCATAAATAGGTGTCGAGTGGATGGCATGCAACTGCTGCCGTAAAGAGAACACACTTCGAGTTGTGCGCAGTATGTAGAGCTGAGATAAGCAGTCAATGAAGAAACTCGTTCATCTATGCATATGACCTAGTTTTACACGCTTACTGCTCCAGGTGGTGGAATTACGTTGACTGTAGTAAATACGATGTTTTTTTAATGACGTAGACAGCTAAATAGATTGAACTGTTTTAGAAGCAGATAGAGTGAAGAAATGCAAACCCTTCTATGTCTGCAATAAGCACTTGTACATTTTTTTAGCAATCCATGGCAAAACAGGTTTGCGTTCACGTACGTCTTTCGCATTCCCACAATAGTTACGGTTAAATTACGAACGTCTCTTCGACTACCAATGACGAATTGAAGGCGTTCCCCAAATGCGTTGTTTCAACAAGAGAGCACTCCCGTTGTTTGCACTTCCGATTCCGGAGATGCGCGGCGACAACGGAAATGAGATTATGGCGGGACACGACAAAAGGTTGCGCCCATCAGACCCTGACTTCCTTGCAAACTGAACTCTTCGTTACTAGCTCTTCATGGCAATGCTGTGTCTGTTCACGAGGCTCTTTCCATCGTTATCGCTTCTCCTTTGCTTTTAATCGGTTCCTTTATGTTCTGCGTCTGATACTTTGAGTCACTTTTTCTCTTTATACGTTGCTAGATCAAGAGACGCATTTTCTCTTTAGAACTACTGAGGGCGTTAAGGTGAAGAATAAATTATCAGGGATAAAAGAAGCGGATACTAGGAAAAAACACAAAATACGGAAGAGAGACTTTCGCGACGAATAACTGGTACCGTGCAAACGCGTTTCCTACTTTCTTCCTTCCGGTGTCTACCTTCCAAGCATGAAAAACAAAAGAAGTGGTCTGAAGAGAACAATGTTCTTGTTCGGAGTGGGGGCAGCCTTCTCGCTACTGCAATTTATTAAAACCGGCAAGAAAATCTAAAGCAGTAGTACATTGTACGCAACACTTGCAACACTCTACTTGATTTGCTTACCTGCGCGCCTCTAGACATAACTGCTGTAAGAAAACCAAAAGTACGGGGCATATTAGTTAGTATTCAAGTCGAAAAGGAGAAATAATGCTCCATTACATCTGTAGAGGTTAGCGTAATGACAGGCCTGTCTCGGCTTCGACATTGACGGCATCCAAAGAAGCAGTAATCCCGGCCCAACTTCCAAAGAAAGTGTGAGCGAACCCACGCGCATAAAATATGTTGCACGCAACTAGAATTACATCAGTGTGGAAGCCGTAGGCATAAAACCGTATCAACATCGGTCTCTTTCCAGTGAAATATATACTCCAGCTAGGGAGCAATGTTTCTGATTACTTCTGCAATGTGAATTATTAATGAGCAGCAACGGGAGCTCCCACAGCATCTACGGCCGAAGTGAAATAAATATAAACGAAAAGTTCAGCCCCTTATAGAATAAAAAAATGAGCACAAACCTTCGCCGAACCTGATTTACTAATCGGGCAGTCTATTGCTGAAATCACGGCAGTCTGGGCAGATAAACGTTTTTAGCTCTCCTATTTCTTGCTTGCTTTATGTGTCTTTTGTTGGGAAAAATGCACTTGTTTATTATTTCGCTACGTCAAGTGGGCAGCGAGGCCTAGCCTAATTAGAGTGCCAGTCGTCGCGGTTAATTACCGTGCGCGAGGCAATAAATGTTTCGAAATAAATATGGCGTACGTGTTGGGAAGTTAGGTGCTCGGTTGTGCTGTACCTCTACATTATCCTGTATTGCACTTTACAGAATGCACTGCTTCAACATTTATGTCATGGTTGTGTAAGGCTTGTAGTTAGCATCGTACAAGTTCAGTTCGGCATAAAGTTTCACGGAAAAGCTTCCAGCATCGTTAGCTATTTTGTTACCACTAGAATACAATGATTTGTCTAATAACCTGACTTCCGGCTTCAGACACGCCGCTTTGGCTTCGGTAATTGCCCTGTTTGAGCCCTTATAGATAAAACCAAATCTTGAAGCGTTCCTTTTTATTTTCTAGACGCAGAGGACAAAAATATTCGCGGACATACAATCTATTGGGGCGTTTAAAACGTAATATTTTGTTGCAAGCAACCAGCAGTGTCGCGTTTTACAAAGTGAGAAAGATGTTTGCAGTGAGAAAAAAAAAAACAGAAACGAAGCGTTTAATGCTGTACCGTGCCTTGAAAGTGACATTTATTTCAGGCTTCTGCGGTTGGTTAGCTACTATTCTCAAATCCTGCGCGAGTTCGATGTATCTTATTTCCCTACAATCCCACATTTCCTCAGTAAAAACAAATTCAAAGACGTAAAGGTAAAAAAAAAAAGACATCGATGTCATCAAGTTTAACGAATTAGGAGTGAAATAAGATAAATATTTCAAGGAAACACCGTAGATTTGTTTAGAGTAAGTGAAAGCCATTTTTATGAGACCAAGTATATATATAGCCTGAACTGATTATACTCATTCTTCTGATGCGTGCTTCCCCCCCCTCTTCCCCAAATATGCAATAGAAGCGCCCCTGAATATTAAGGAAATGTTTTTGTGATGTTTTTTTAACATGCAGAGAAAGAAAATAAAGCGAAGATATCTTGAGCGTCTGACGAAAAAAAAGCAGTTCAATTAACGTGAAAGCGGTGGAGGAGCGAAGCATGAAGTGTGCACCGGTATTTCCCACAGCCAAATCACTGCTAATGGGCAATGAGAGACAGAAGAAAGCTTAGACACAGAGACCCGCAGTCCGCTTTTAGTTAAAGTGCACGCTGCCAATCTTTATTGTTCAACTTCGCACAAGAGAAATCTCCCATCGGCACTACATTGCAAGTCAAGATCCAGTGCCTATATATACGGGATGGCCGATGAACGGTTGTGCAGCGCGAGCAGTCGGTTTTTTCAATCAAGAACTCACTAGCAGACACTGCCTGCGCCGGCGTTGTCTCTCGCGGGAGAGGGCGCGTTCTTGTTCCTTGCTAGCCGGTATTTCAGCGCTCATCGCAGAAACAGCGTTTCTATGGTCAGCGTTTCCTCGCCACACGGCAAGCGCTGAGACGGGGGCGCCCTCTCTTGCGCTCAAGCAAGTGGATTGTCCCAAGAGCGCAACGACGATGCACGATGCACTCCGACACGCTGAGACACTAAAGTGCTTCGCCCCTAAAACGAAAGCTGAACAGCGCAGAAAATAAAAAAGAGGGGGCGGCGCGGGAATAAAACACTCAGGTTTTCTGTTTTTTTTATTGATTCAAACTGTTTTATTATTCATCTTTCTTGGTTTTGTCGATTTCCGAAAATTGTTCTTCCCTAACCAACACTTCAATTGGAGCTTACCTACACTTTTATTTAATTAGATAACTTTTCTTTCTTTTTCTGCTGTTTATAATCTTTCCATAGGTATTTAAATTTTA